>NC_140591.1:616297013-616372013 GCF_964204655.1 Triturus cristatus | reverse complement strand
TGAGTGTGAGTGAGTGAGTGTGAGTGTGAGTGAGTGAGTGAGTGTGAGAGAGTGTGAGTGAGTGTGAGTGAGTGTGAGTGAGTGAGTGTGAGTGAGTGTGAGTGAGTGAGTGTGAGTGTGAGTGAGTGAGTGAGTGTGAGAGAGTGAGAGAGTGAGTGAGAGAGTGAGTGAGTGAGTGTGAGAGAGTGAGTGAGTGTGAGAGAGTGAGTGTGAGAGAGTGAGTGTGAGAGAGTGAGTGTGAGAGAGTGAGTGTGAGAGAGTGAGTGAGTGAGTGTGAGAGAGTGAGTGAGTGAGAGAGTGAGTGAGTGAGTGTGAGAGAGTGAGTGAGTGTGTTAGTTATACAGGACCTCCAAGGGTGGCACAATATGTGCTGCAGCCCTTAGAGGCATTTGCTGGTCACATTTCGATTGGTACCCATGGTATCTTATACAAGGGACTTACAGAGAGGGGCCAATAGGTGGGTACAAAGGTACATTTTTGGGAAAGAACACAGACCCTGTGAATCTCATTGGCGGGGACCCAGGGCACAGCAAGTCAAAGTGCATCAGAAATCTGGCAAAATGTGGGGGGTTACTGCAACAGAAACCTACTTTCCTACACTTATTTATTGTTTGTTTTGACCTGAAGAACCTCCAGCAGGTTGACTACCAGTAGGTTGAAAGTAGCAATTTGTCATCTGTTGCAGTGCATTACTGCTTACCATTAGCTGTCACCGGTCACATGGATTCGATACAATTAAAAGCAACCTTGTGACTCCTCTTATTACAGATATGAGGTCTGAAGTTGCGATTGATCGTTAAACTTAAAACTGCATTTGCACAGGGCAGCTGGTGACCTAGAAGGTATGGTGAGAGCACTCAAAAAGCGAATGTCCCAATGTGTGACTTTCAAAATAGATGCTTATTAAGTTTGGTTTTTCCCTATGGATGTACTTTGGGTGCTGTCCCAGTTCTAAGCCCGGTAGCGTCCTTGAGGAAACTGACTTTGAGACTGTTGTGGCCCATAACTTGCTTGCACTGAACTATGCTAGTACGAGTAATTCTGCTTACAGTTCTCAGATAGATCTGTTGACTAGGTACCCCAGACCCCTAGCTTTAGAAATTAGGTCTCTGATGCCCTGACAGTATCCTTGACTTGGATGTGCTCTCTTGGTGATTTTTGGATTACTTGATTTTTGGAATTTATTTGCAGATTATAAACCACAAGGATACTGAGTTTTATCCTGTACCAAGGGCAATTGAAATGCATTTGCAAAGGATGCTTAATAGCAAATGTATTAAGTTAGTTCATTCTGTCTGATTCAGTTAACCTGCTGCCTGCCTAGTCCATAGTGATGTACTTGATTCCTAATTGAGTACACCTAAGCCGTTCCCCAACATCCGCCTTCTTAGTTAAATGAGATGTCTTCATTATCTTCTGAAGTGAAAGCTTCTAATTACATTGTAACTTCCAGAGCATTGTTTTTCTAGATAATGTGTAAACTGAAATGCTGTACTCAAATAGTTTAATGCTTGCTTTTCAGAAAGAGACCCAGTAAAGCCAAAGTACGAACTGGAAAGAACAGACTCGCTAGAGAACAGTTATACACCAGTTTCTTCTGTTTCGAACATTACCACGGATTGTTATCCTGTTCAGACTGTGAGCAGTGCCATTAAGGTTATTTCCCAAACACACCATGGTAATAGCACTAACAACTGGACTGATTTTCCTGAAGACCAAGTGGACCAAAGCTCATATGTAAGACCAACTTTGTCAAGGAAACGCTGTAGAGACTATGATGGTGAGTTTAAAACTCTGAAAATTACATACTCGATTGTTTAGCCAGCTGGTTTGTAAACACACCTCTTTAAATAAAATTCTCTTGGTTTCAGTTTTTAAATGCCATAACTGATCATTTTATTTTTGTATTTTTCAAATGGCATCAGCCTTAATCGCATATCAAAGACTGAACCGTTTTACATTTGATCATAGCCCGCTCCTTTTGTAATATAGTAATTTTTTTCAATCTGATATTGTTTATGTAAATGGTAATGAGAAATACTTATGAATATAAAATATGCAAATGCAATGGTAGATTTTTTTAAATTTGCACTTTCCAAGAATGTAGTGGACAGTTTGGTTGCATACCTCTATATGAGGCATTACAAGACTAGTACATCCATTAAACATTTACATAAAGTACTTCAGACGGTAGAGGGGGAGATGAACAGTTGCCCAAGAGACTGGGCCAAAAAACAAAATGTTCAGTAAGGCCCATGGAGGTAGATGCTCTCATCCAGTCTTCAGAGCTGTACGGGAGCAGGGGAGGGTAAGACATAAGTGTAAGAGTATGACTATACAACATGGGCAGAGAACTACCATTTAAACATGATTGCCAGATATTGATTCAGCTGGCAGCAAGTGGATGGACTGAGGACTTCGAGTGGCACTCATTTCTCCCCCCACTTCAATTCCTATTGTAGGTTGTTCATTGATATTGATGACACTGCATGGCAGAATTCCAGATTCTTACAAAAACAAGAAATCCGTCTGTGCGTGTGTTTACTTTAACCCTCCACATGGTAAAGTGAGAAAACTCTAGGTATTTTTGTATAACCCTAACCTATTAGGGTTACTCTTGGTGGCATGCTTCATCATTTGGTTCTTCCCGTTCCAATGTGGAACGAAGCGTGCTGGGACCTACGAAATACGTGGGAGGAGTCTTTTTACATAGAATGTTAAAAATACCTGCCTGTTAGGCAAGTCAATACTTTTAATCTATCCCCCGGGCAGTATGGTAAAAAAAAAAAAAAGAATTGAGGGAGGGATTAGAAAGTGTAGGTGATTGTGCCTACTTTTCTTGTGGTCTGCATGTTTCAAGCCAAACCCCATGGCTTTTCATCCGGACCAAGGAAATGAACTCCTTGATATCACTCCTATATACGTACTGACAGTATGTTACTGCACACACTGCATGCTAGTAGTAAATGGTTTACAGCACCTACTTGGTGTCACTGCATAACGACCTGGAACGTACAAGGGGAGAGTTAAGAATGCCAGCATGCATCAGAACACAGTTTGTAAACACATGCCCCACTTCAAAAATTATAATTCAGCACGTTTTCTGGACTTGTTGCATACTTGTCAAAACACCACCTCAATGTGGCTGGTCATTGGAAATATGATCCAGTAATAGTTGCAGGAAACATATCTAGTAAAATAGTGTTCCCCATGGCAACCTAAAGCACACTCCACATGTAAATATACAAGACATAACGTACACACTTAAAGCAAAACTTACACCTCATGGGTTCTCTGATGGCTAGAAGAGTTTGTAAGTCCCACTTTGTGGAATAAAATTAAATCTTGCCAAACATTGTGTTTAAGTTACGGCTTGCTCGGGGTGAGAAACATAATATTTACTGGCACTCCAGAAAACGTCTATCCTGTACTCACTTTTCCAAGGTGTCCCCTAGGCCCAAATCACCTAAAAGAACTCACCGGGGCCTGAATATACCAGTATTTGCTCAAACATGGATTTCCAACTTGTTTCAGCCATCAGGTGTGTGAGGTAAGTACTTGATGCACCGCGCCATAAAGGGGGAGAAACACTAGACTGCAAAAGCTAGGCAAAATGTCGGCTGGTAATGGAACCACTTCCTAGTTCCATTTGTTATGCTGTATAGTTGGGTAAAAGATACTTCAGCTCGAAGATGAGCTGCATTGGATTTTGAAAACCACCCATGCCCTAGGAACAAGCAAAATTACAAGTAGTCATCTTCCAGGGAGGCCACTGTGCAGTTATGTTGCCTTCTGGAAACCATTGTGGTAGAGTCAGACTATGGGCTCCTATATTGCATTAGTAGACGCACAAAAGAAAGGTGTCTGCTCTAGCTTTTCATACATGCCATCTATATGATATCTCTCAATTCAATTCCTGTCCGAGGATAAGTGGTGCCAGTTATTTTGTCCCAGCTTGAAGGCGCAAGTGTCAGATGTTAGATCATTACTTACTTCATTATTGGAGCTTTCATAGATTCACATGCCTGAATCATTCCCCGTCGTCGAGACGGGAGTCTCCGGTACATAAAAAAGCATTGCTTAGTAGTATACCAAACTGAAAAAAGGCCTAGGCCCATTTTCCTTTGCAACCCATAACCTTTGTTATATAAAAAGGACTAAACTTGTCTCTGAACCAATCAGAACCTCTCACCCTCTAGAACCCTCCTGAGAGAACCTTCTGCCCCTCAGATTTTCAACCGCACGTTGTGCTAGGGAGTCTCCTTTGAGCTCTGCTCAAATTCTACAGTTTGGTTCTAGATTGAAGAGTTTATTCAACTGTTTTTTCATCGGCAACTTCTGGAGAATGGCTGACAAGGAAAGGGAGGGTTTATTTAGAGCCTGCGCCACCTGTTCAAAGGAAAGGTTATATACAGACGACCCTCACAAAGATTGCATATACTGCCTTTACCCACACTATCAGGCGAAGGAATGTAAGGTATGTCGTACCTTTTCTAATAAAACACTGAGGGATCGTGAAGGTAGACTGTTAATTTGGCTCCAAAAACTTGAGACCAGGAAGGATGTTGTGTCTAGTGACAGTGATGAGGCATCAACAACTTCAAGGAGATCTCAAAAAAGAGGTAGATCTCCTCAGGCTCATACCTCAGGGGAAAGACCTGAGAAGGCTCTTAAAAAGATCGCGACTGGGTCTTCAGAGCGCAGTCCCTCAAAATCTCCTCAAATTATAGAAAAGGAGAGCAAGGGTCATGCTTCAGGGGTAAAACATTAAAAAAAGACTAGTTCAGAGCCTTCAAAATCACCCCTTAAAATTAAACATTCACTTCAAAAGCCAGCCTCTACATCTCCTGAAGAGAAATTAGGAAAATGTACGTCGTAAACGGGATCGTCGACGAAGAAAGTAGCGTCGTCAATGAAGATAAGTGAGGTAAAGATCACTATTAAACCTATACCCTCGTCAACGATGGCGTCGTCGACGGCAGTGTCGACGACGAGAGCGTCGACGGCGACATCGACGACCACGACTACGTCGTCGACGGGATCGTCGACGACAGTGACAACAGGATCGACAACGGTGACTGTAGCGTCGACAGCAGCAGCGGCGGCGACTGTTTCATCGGTGATTTCGACAGCAATCTCGTCGACAGGCTCGCCGACGAGAGGAAAAACCCCCAGAAAAACGGGATTTTATCAGGAAAAGGAGGATTGCCCCACATATTACATCTCCAAGCAAGGTAACACCTCTGGTTCCATCCCACTTTTTAGAGGAAGAAGACTCGCAGGAGGAGGATAATGATGGTCCTTTTGGCTATGCCAGTAGCCCCTCGCAATTACATGTTAAATGTCAGGATCTCTCCCGATTGTTAGTCCTCTATGGGAAGAAGGTCTCAAGGTCATGGAGATGCCGGCAACGGTTACTCCAGTACTCGCCAGGCTGGACAAGAAATATAAAGCGCCCTCGGATGCTCCTGCTTGTCTACTAGGCCACCCCAAGCTGGACTCAGTTATAACTCAAGCGGCTCAGCAAAAATCGAGGAATATGTCAGCTCCAATCTCAACGCCTCCCGACAGAGAGGGTAGGCGCTTGGACAATGCGGGGAAGAGATTTTCGTCCATGTCTGCCCTTCTAGTTAAGGCTGCAAATTCCCTGGCCATCCTGGGCAGGTATGATAGGCAAATGTGGTGCGACCTATCGCCTTACATAGACAGCATTCCTGAGGCTGACATACAGGAAGCCAGGAAAATCCTCCAAGAAGGTGAAAGGACTTTGGCTGAAGTCATACATTGCACAATGGACATTGCGACCACGGCCTTCAGATCTTTGGGTGGAGCGGCTATTTTGCGCCAACAAGGATGGCTAAGAGCGACAGCTTTTAGGCCCGAAGTCCAGAATAAGATCTTGGACCTTCCCTTCAATGGAGAAGATTTGTTCGTGAAGCACTTTGATGAGGCCTTGCAGAGTATCAAAAAAGATACAGAAACAGCGAAATCTCTGGGAACATTGCAATATAGGAAAGTTCCTTTTCGAGGCTCAAGAGGTAGGGGCCAATCCTCCTATAGAGGGGGTTACCAACAAGGCCGGTATACTTCTTACTCCACCTCATCTCAGCCATATCGTCAACAGTATTCGCAGCGACAAACAGGAGGTTACACGAAATCTACTCCTAGAGGTCGAGGAGGTCGTCGGGGGAAAGACAACACCCGGCGACAATGACAACTTTCTAACTCTGGTTACACCTATTCCTCTTATGTCACATGTTCCCCTGGGTGGAAGAATTTCTTATCTTCAAGATTGGTAGCAAATAACTACGGACCAATGGGTCCTCAACATAATACAATTTGGACATACTCTAGAGCTTCTGCAAACCCCCCCTTGTACACCACCAAGAGGACAAATATTTGCATCAGACGCGTCAAGAAATTCGGACAATACTCCGAAAGGGAGCAATAGAACCGGTACCGAATTCTCAGCGAGGAAGGGTATTTTATTCCCGTTTTTTCCTAGTCAAGAAAAATGTTCTCCATTGGTGCCCTATTTTGGACCTCCGATCCCTAAATACTTACCTCAAGGAACAATCCTTCAGAATGATTTCCCTCCAAGATATTCTGCTGCTATTAAACCCAGGAGATCATATGACCAAATTGGACCTACGGGATGCGTACTTTCATATCCCAATCTATCCTTCCCACAGGCAGTACCTTCGTTTCATGGTGGCCGGAGAACACTACCAATTCAGGGTACTGCCTTTTGGCCTCAAATCAGCCCCGAAAATTTTTACGAAATGCCTGGCTCCAGTGGCAGCGGTTCTAAGGAAGCAGAAACACCAAGTATTTCCTTACCTCGACGAATGGTTAGTCAAAGCACCATCAGCAGCGTCGACCCGGTCGTCAACAAGGGCTTGCGTGGAACTGTTTGCCAGATTGGGTCTGACTTTAAACGAAGAGAAGTCAACTCTTCAGCCGACAAGAAATATCACCTTCTTGGGAGCAATTCTAGATATAGAGGTAATCAAAGCGTTCCCCTCCAAGGAAAGACAGCTGGGAATAATATCTCTATCCCAGGCTTTTATAAAAAGAAAGTATCTTTCAGTACGCAAGTACAAGTCATTGCTGGGAACGATGTCCTCTTGTATTCCCCTCGTACCTTTCTGCAGGCTAAGGATGCATCCGTTGCAAGAGCAGCTAGATCTTCAATGGCATCAAGCGACAGGATCCTTCGACGATTTACTCAGGTTAACGCCGACCATGATCCACGCGGCAACATGGTGGACCCGGAAACGGAACATCTCGCAGGGCCTTTCTTTCCTGACTCAACCAGCCCCATTAGTGGTTAAGACAGATGCGTCCTTGGAAGGCTGGGGAGCGTTCCTTCAGGACCTGCAAGTCAGCGGTCGCTGGAAATTGAACGAGCAGCAATTGCATATCAACCTCTTGGAGCTCAGAGCCGTCCGCTTAGCATTGTTGGCGTTCCTACCAAGGATTCAAGGTGCAGCCGTGTTAATAAGAACAGACAACACAACAGCGATGCACTATTTGAACAAACAGGGAGGAATAAGATCACTCTCCCTGTCTCGAGAAGCCCAGTTGATATGGGAGTGGGCTCTACAACACAGAATATCCATTACACCGGAACATCTTCCATGGGATCAGAACACCAAGGCGGATACTCTCAGCAGGCTGAAGTCTGTCTGTCACAAATGGGAGATCGACCAAGGGAGTTTAAACAACATCTTCCAAAAATGGGGAAGACCGACAGTAGATCTCTTCGCGACAAGGGAGAACAAGAAATGCCAGTTCTTCGCAAGCTGGCTTCCCCAACGGGGATCTTGGGGGAATGCGTTTTTGATGGCATGGTCAGACATCTTTGCCTACGCCTTTCCTCCAATTCCCCTCCTGCCGTGGTTTCTTATGAAGATCAAAAAAGAACCATGCAGGATAATCCTGATAGCTCCATGGTGGCCCAGGCAGCATTGGTTCGCGGAGCTTCTACTACTGTCGGAGGAACGCCCGATTTGCCTCCAGCCGATACCGTCACTTCTGAGGAAGTACTTCATCTGGATCCGAAATCACTGCACTTAGCAACCTGGCTCCTGAATACTGGGAATTTCAACATCTGAACATCCCAACGGAGTGCAGGGACATTCTATCTAGAGCCAGGGCGGATAGTACAAACAAAACATACCGGATGAAGTGGAAGTGATTCTGTTTATGGTGCATAAGATCTAACATTCATCCTCTGCACTCGGCAGTTCACGAGATTGTTCCATACATCTTGCTTTTGGCAAAGTCCGGTTTGGCTCATGCATCGATAAAGGTACACCTAGCCGCAATATCACGCTACAGAAGGACTGCTTCTTGTCCATCTTTGTGGTCCGCTAGAGTCGTCAAACAATTTATGAAGGGATTGTTCCAGGTTTTCCCTCCAATAAAACCCCCACCACCTCTCTGGCAATTGAACATTGTTCTTTCCCAGTTAATAAAACAGCCCTTCGAGCCAATACACAGGGCAGATCTGAAATTCCTATCGTGGAAAGTTGCGCTTCTCATTGCTCTCACTTCAGCCAGGAGAGTGGGGGAAATTCAGGCTCTCGCGGTCCAGGAGCCTTTCTTACAATTCAAAGAGGACAGAATGATACTCTGGACTAATCCAAAGTTAATTCCAAAGGTACCAACTGATTTTCATTTAAATGAGCCATTAATTCTCAAACGATTTTTTCCTCAACCAACAACAGCGGCGGAAAGGGCTCTCCACTCGCTGGATGTCCAACGCTGTCTAAAGTTCTATTTGTAAAAAACTAAGCAAGTCTTCACAACTTTTTGTTGCCTTCAGCGCACACAGGAAAAAGGGGAATTGCCAGATGGATTTCCAGTGCGATAGAGTATTGTCATCAGGCAACTGGGCGACCTCTGAATGCACCAGTCCATGCCCATTCGACAAGAGCAGTGTCCACCTCTACTGCTTTATTGGCGGGTGTGCCGATCCAGGATATCTGCAGGGCGGCGACCTGGACGAGTATGCACACCTTCACCAGGCATTACTGCTTGGATACGGCCACAGGAAGAGATGTGGCGGTGGGAGAAGCGGTGCTGAGGAACCTTATCCAGTAACGGTGAGCCTTCTTTACCATCCCTCCTTCCTTTTTTGTTTACATTTGCGCATTTTATTGTTATTTATTGTATTTGATGCAATTTTGCTAAGTATTTTTGATGTGTGTATTTTGGTTTAGAAACACCTTTTTTATCACACTATATATTTTTCCTTGTTTCAGGATATGGGTAACAAAAAATCTGCATTTATCTACTGCTCGCTATTCTGATTCAGGCATGTGAATCTATGAAAGCTCCAATACTGGAGTAAGAAAACTAGTTACTTACCTGTAACTGTAGTTCTCCAGTATTGGAGCTTTCATAGATTCACATGCAACCCACCCTCTTTCCCTGAGAGGCTCACCTCGGATTTAGCACGCAGAACGTTATGGCACAAGTGCACGAAAATCTGAGGGGCAGAAGGTTCTCTCAGGAGGGTTCTAGAGGGTGAGAGGTTCTGATTGGTTCAGAGACAAGTTTAGTCCTTTTTTATATAACAAAGTTTATGGGTTGCAAAGGAAAATGGGCCTAGGCCTTTTTTCAGTTTGGTATACTACTAAGCAATGCTTTTTTATGTACCGGAGACTCCCGTCTCGACGACTGGGAATGATTCAGGCATGCTAATCTATGAAAGCTCCAATACTGGAGAACTACAGTTACAGGTAAGTAACTTGTTTTCTTCACGGAGAACCTCCTGTCTCCGCAACAGGGAATGTTTCTCAACTTGAACCTATGCAATCTGCACCTCCATGGGTGGAGATTCAGCCTCCGCTATTGACTGCGTTAGATTTGCTGCCAGAAGTGGTTGATGTCCTCCTGTTCATCAGTCATCCTTCCACAAAATCTGTTTTTGCTGGGCACTCGGATAAAATTGTGACATTGTGCAGCGCCAGAAATACAGACCCCTTGCAGGCAAAGTTGTATGATTTTCTTTTTATTTGTATTGTCTTTAGCCCAGCAAGGTCTTGCAATGGGCAATACAAAACATTATTTTCTAAAACCTTTGGCCTTTAGAAGTGGACCAAACCAACTGTCCTTTTTCAGATCACCAGTTGTGATGAGGTACATTAAAGGTTTGACACCTGCTCCCGCCCGTGTCATTTGTAATGCCGCAGTGGGACCTTAACTTGGTCTTGACATTCTACATGTGTACACCCTTTGAGCCAATGCATAGCTGCTCTCTGTGTCACTTAATCTTGAAGACTGTCTTTATTATGTCTGCTTCTCACATGAGTGAACTGTAGTCCCTGTTGGTGTGCCTGCCTTACACCATGTGTTTTAGGGACAAATTGGTCCTGGGATTTAGCCAGTCTTCTTAACAAAAGGTTGTGAGACTCTACCATGTTGGGCAATCCATCACTCTAGCAGCGTTCCGTGCTCCCCTCACTTCTTGAAAGAGGAGAATCAACTGGTTGGACCACAGAAGTGATTTAAGCTTTTATATAGATTATACCAATGGTCATGGAGTGGACAGTTAGCTTTTTGTGGGGTTCTCTAAAGTAAAAAATGAAAGTGTGTGCAGAAGGGGACATTGTCGCAGTAAATAGTCCTAGACAAGTGGCAGCTTCCAGAAGGACTGAGAGCCCATCCCACTAGGGCTGAAGCTGCTACTAGGAGCCATGAGCAGTGCCTGTCATTGTAATCTGCTTGGCTGCGACTTTGGCATTGGTGCAGAAGTTCACTAAGCATTGGCTCTTGACAGACAGATATTATGAGGAGAAATTTTGCCTGCTTGGTTCTGCAAGCGTTTTTGGTCAGAGTTCACTGCACAGACCTTCCACCTTAGGAAGGTACTGCTGTGGTAGCTATTCTATGGTGATGAATCTGCAATTGGAAGTATCCATCAAAAGAGCAAGTTATTTGCCATTGGTAATGCACTTTCTGGTGGATACTGTAATTGCAGATTCCTCACCTGCCTTTTACCTCTCCAATCTATAGAGAGGTCCCAAATTAGTGACCGTTACCAATTGTTAATGCTCCCCATCTGATGGCGCTGAAAGGGTAAAGAGAATAAACCGATGTCCTCATGCGTGGGTGACACTAATAGGTTTCCAGGGCAATATGGAGTCATCGCGATGCTGCACTGCCCCACCTAGTGGAGTGCAGGAATATGGTTATGAAAAATGTTTTGATCCAGTCTAGCACCTGGGGCAATAGTTTAAGGTGACGAATCTGCAGGTAGATAAGTATTCACCAGAAAGAATGTTGCTAAAGGTGAGTAACCGGTCACTGTCACAACAAACATTGCCTTCTAAAAAAGTAGCTAAGAAAATTTAATTGTTTTTTAATAACTTGTTAGTTCTCTGATTACAGTTGATACTTGATGAAATCATTTTGATTTTTGGGCTCCAAAACATGTGACTGCTTACATTGCACATCATGGAGACCGTTTGTTAAATGAAAGCAACATGTTAGAATTTTCGATCAGACTAAATCCAGTTGGTATTCAAATCAAGTTAGACAAGCATACTCAGCTTATCATCCTCATAGTCTGTAAATAGCCATAGTGCAGGTCCCTGACTGAAAAGGATTTAAAAGGTAGAATTGATCTAAAGTCATCTTTACATTTCCTGCCTTCTTTGCACTCCGTGAGAAAACTAAATTCGGATCCACATGCAGGGTGTACAGAGAGAGCCTGTGTTTGAAAGTGAACAATTTTTATTTTCGCTTGTGAGTTGTGAAATGAGTCTGACCACTTGCACATGTATGAAAGGACTATTTGTAGTACAACTGTGGCTTGTGAAGCAACTACTTTCACGCTTAGTTTCCTGAACTTTAAATGGCTTTCCACATTGGAGGAATCCTTTTGTACTTTGCCCAGGCTATCATTACCAAGAAATACTTTATGCAGTAGCGCACAATTTGGATCACTTTACCATAAGAAATTGTTGTAACATAGCATATAGTCCTAGGTAAAATGTTATTAGTAGATGACAGTTAGTAGTGTATAATCCTAGTTAATGAATGTCATACTGTAGCAAGCCATGTCCTAGGTTTATTGTAATACACAGAACAATGTTTTTGGAAAAATAATAAGCGGATAAAGCTGTATTTTTCATTTTTCTTTCCAGAAAAGGGTTTCTGTATGAGAGGGGACATGTGCCCATTCGATCATGGAAGTGACCCAGTAGTTGTTGAAGATGTAAACCTCCCTGGAATGTTGCCTTTCCCTGCACAACCCCCTGTTGTTGAAGGGCCACCCCCTCCTGGACTTCCTCCACCGCCCCCTATTTTAACTCCTCCACCTGTGAATCTTCGACCACCAGTACCACCACCTGGCCCGCTTCCTCCGAGCTTGCCACCCAGCCTGCCACCTGTAACAGGTAACTTGTTTGTTTCTTTTGGACGTTGATCCCAACATTCTAAATTGTGATAACTTCTTGTGTAACATTCAGTTTTAGGTTTTGGAAACATGAAGGGCAGTACTTAACATGCAAGAAAATAAGTGCCAGAGCCTAAGATGTTTCTCAGGTGGTCAGTGCAGCTTTAAGCACCCAGTGTCTGTGCTAGCGCTGCCAAAGTCTACTACCAGGGCAGCTTCTAACCATCATGCCCATACAAATATAGACTGTTTCAGGTCACACAAATCTGAAAGACTGATCTGGGTACACTGGCATTATTTGTTTAATGTATATTGAACTGTTAAAACGCTACTGCTGGGCTTTGTTTAAAAATAGACCGACATCACCCCCATGTGATGGAATCTAAAAATGTGCCGGGTTAAGAAATGCGTACTGATGCTGAGCCCCAGGAAACACCGGCACAAGTTAATCACTAATTAAGGGTGTGTTGGATCCACAAACATACCTGGATTTCTTTCATGAAAATAATTCTGGATATCTTAACTTGAACATGCATAAATGAACAAAAAAGTGAAGCCCCTTTCGTGAAAATCCTTGATACTTGCACGGTTATTAAGAAGTTTGCTCACTATAGTGACAATGTGCTGTAGACTGCGTTCATCCAACGGAGGAATGGCAAATGTACTGTTATCTCAGTGGGAGAGTTAGTATCAAACCTAGCTAAGATCGCCTGTGCTTCTCTGCCGTTGTGTTGATCCTATACAGTCTGAATATAGCATTGTGATAGATAAGGATTAGCTACAATATTTGGTCATCAGTTTGAGAGTATGCAATGTAACGTAAAGGATTCACAAATTTCTTCTTGGGTATATATTTTTATTAAATGACATGTATATGCTTTTAAAACGGTTTCAATTGCATAGAAATTACTTTTGCGTTACTTTTAGATTACTTCGACCTATCGGGGTGATACGCCTAGCTATCACACCATGGATCCTACAAAACAAGGGAAGTAAGACTTTTTCAAGTTTAAGGTACAGTTACTTTTCTCTCATACAAAACATAGGTCAACACTTTAAATATTTTAGGAACAGAAAACTCGTAACATTGGTTCCTATGGGAGAAAGAGTGCTAACTGTTTACAGGTAAGTAAATGACTTACAATGACTTATGGCTTGGACGCCTCAGGGCAGCTACGTGCGCTTTAATAATCTGAGTTCATTAAAAATCTGAGTTCACAAGTATGAGTTTTGGGGTTTAGGACCAGGGATCCTCAAAGTCCAGTTAGGCACTCAAGTTGCACCACCAGCGGCACTAGGGCGGCTGGGTGCAGAGTGCAGGGGACCAATATTAGCCAGTTGGGCTTCTTTCAGGGCCTTCTTTCGAGCAGGCCACTCGGCTGTGGGAGCAAAGCTCCTGGGGTTAGGATCAGCACAGCAGGGGCCAACAATCAGCACAGGAACTGCACCACCAGCAGCACTGAGGTGGGCGGAAGCAGAGTGCCAAGAAGACATAGGGAGCCCTGTGGATTGCAATGGAGAAAGATGATGCATGCTCGGTCAGGGAGGCATCCTGGAGGCCTACAAAATAAAAAATAGGTATAACTTTTTATAATTACTTAATTGGTCTGGATTAAGTCTGATTGCGTGCCATCAGCTTTGATTGAGTGAATACAAAAATACTTAACACACCCTTCTGATAAGCCCAACTACTCGCCCACACTACCACAAAGAGAGCTGTTAGTACGTGTCTAATTTAGCCTCTGCTATACCTTTGGGGATTACTTGGACTCTGTGCACAATATACCTTACATTGGTATAGTATATACAGAGCCAACTTCCTACATGCCATTAAGTAGTTTATTTTTATTCTGTGTTTTAAAAAACGGAACAGCTATTCAACATATTTAAGTAGCCCTGTTCATGAAAATATATAAATCAGATAATTAGTTTCTGTAATCAGCTGTCTTTATTATTTTATTTTTACAGGACCACCACCTCCACTGCCACCTTTGCAACCCGCTGGAATGGATGCACCACCTATCCCTGCAACAAGTTCTGTTCCTACTGTTGTAACAACAGCAATTCTTCATCCTCCTCTTCCTGTCCCACCTCTTTTTACAGCAGGTACAGTACATGTTTATGTAATGAACTCATCTGACATTTGATGTTTGTGTCCAAAGCTGTATTGCAGTTTAGTTTGGTGGTCACAGGACCACAAACTGTTAAAAGGACCAAGCCATCAAGAGTGTGGTGTCTGATTTGCCGTTGACGATGAATGGCTCAAATCTAAGATAAAGCAAACAAGCATTTGCAGTGCAATAGGTCTCGCATTTACGCGAGTTTGAGCTATTGGCATTGTAAATGACATTGCCTTTTATTTATGTTTTGGTTTTTAAAACATAAATAAAAGGCATTGTCAGTTACAATGCCAATAGCTTAAACTCGTGTAAATGCGAGACCTATTGCATTGCAAATGCTTGTTATGTATGGATCGGCAGTTGCATGGCAACTTAAGCTATGAATTCTAAAGTTCTGCCATTAGGCTGTACTTTTGACGTAGCGCCAAGATGCCCCGAGAGTTAGCAGTGTGCTCCAAAAGTAGTAAATAAATTTGTCAACGTTTTATGTTTCATGTTTTCCGTAGATTGCTTGACATCCCACTAGAGGGCATAAACATGGTTTCTGTTTTTCAGAGTGCAGACAGAATGGAGAAATGAGCGGCCCTAGTCCAACAGTAGCCGCCACATTGGCATTTTGTCATTTTCAGCCAGTTTCTTCTAGTACGAATACTCGACAACATAACGTAAACGTACCTCACAGTAAAAAAAATCTAGGACATCCGCCCCACAACCATATATGGATTAGTATCTAAAAAAACATTTCAAAATGTAACAGAACAAAAAATACAAAACCTTTTTTTACATTTACTGGAGTTCAATAACTTTCAAAGTTTTGCGAAGGAGAAGCAAAACACCACATAAAAGTGGGAAATAGGCAAGCATAAACACTTAATTTGCAGAGGATAGATAGCAAGGGAGGAGGATGGCAACTTTCCAAAAACGGTAATGAGTGGCATGCATTTTACGTCATAATATGTACAATATGTGACCCGCTCTAACATGCTGACGTATAGGGTGAACTTAAAGGCAATATGCAAGGAAAGTGTTGAAAAGGTAACGTTGCCGCATTAGGTAAATAAAAGCTGTGTTGCAGAAAGGAGGGCGGGCAGAAACTGTTGGATGACAATGTTAACCCTTACCAAGATTTAAGAGGCCTCAACATCCCGTAGAATGAAATCAATTTTCATTCACTCGCTGACCTAGAAAGAATGAATCTTTTTTTACAGCTTGAAGAAGAAACACGGTGGTGACTTGAAGTTGGGGCACACCAAAGCCATTTCTTCCATGGGGTAAATCACTCTAGCGCTGCTGCTTTAACAATCTAACCCCAGAAATGCATCACGCTTGAAATCATATAAATGAGTTAACAACTGGGGACTGTGTTTAAATCAAAGAAAGACACACAAAAGAAAGAGAAAAAGAATGGTGTAAGCGCGGGAACGGTGGGAAAGGAAAAATTACCTAGGAAAAAAGAGACAAAGTAAAATAAAGGAATGTAACAAAAAAGAACAAGACCAGCCCGGCGGAGCGTGGCGCGCGCGCTTGGCGGGGGAGCGGATTCCAGGTGGGGGAGCGGACCCTTTGAAGTGCGATGCCAAACGGATTGCATGGCGGCACGATGCGCGTGATTGTGCGCGTGCTCGGCATGCAATCCGCTTTTCGGAGCACTTTTAAATGCCCCTTACCATAGTCTCGCTTTGCGATCGCTTACGCGATAGCAAGGCGAGACCTAAAAAGGAGGGTCCATAGGTGGGCTTGTCAGTAACTGGTTAGTATAAACCTGATAAAGTTAGGGCGATCAGACGGGCTTTGAGAGGAGGATATCCTGTTACTAACTGATATTACTGTTAACATGCAGTATGTACCATGCGCTATCCTCTGTAGAGTCGAACAATGGCTCAGAATCACCTCCAATTCATATCTCAACTTTTGATGGAAAGTATCTCTTCCTTCCCTTTGGGTCCATATAATGAGAACAGTGTAATATTGGCTGGACCTATTGTGCTTCTTGTTCCCATCCACCTTCCTTTTCCATCCCAATACTGGGATTCAAACTTGACAGGGACGCCCCTCTTGATCAGTATTGTTATTTGTTCAGTCTTATTAGGCTTGGGTGAGTGATATTGTGATGAGAACCACAATTAGTGAAATCCTTGATAATCTATGTATATAGGTGAAGCTACTGTAGTAGTGCAGTAGCCTTCTCCTAGAGCCTAGTCTCAGCCACCCCAGTAAGGCCTTCCCTTTCATTGGGAATTAAAAACCTGAACGTTTAAAGTTATCATACAAAAGGGTGTCATGGTAAGTAGGGGCTTGATTATGAATAGATGGGGGTGCACAGTTCAGAAAGTCCAAGAGGCAAGTAGTTGTAGATAAATAACTTCTTTATTTCAATATTAAAGACTTCATCTGGTATAAAAGATTCAGCCAACACGTTTCATTTCCCCATCGGGAACTTCATCAGGGCTGCAACATGACAATACAACATATATATTACATTCAAATCATAAGACACAGGACTAACACGACAAACAAATGTATATTAAGATTGTACCAAAACAGTATCTCCAATAGACCGACATAAACCGAGAAATAGACATCCAACGTTTGACTAATACACATTACATTACATGTAAGATCACAAAACCATACCCAAGTGAAATATTAGCAATTGTATATAAAAATGGGGACGCACCTTACCTGCATCTGTACACGCCGTGAGGGGAACGGCTGGAGTTCTTCCCTGTTGCTGTGGTCTTCGTGTCTCCTTGCTTCCTGTGACATCGCCGTGAGGGGAACGGCTTGACCTTGGACCACATCTCCCAGGAGGCTGTGCGAGGGTCACGTAGAGCGTCACAAGTGGGCACCGAGGCCCATAAAATCGACGCGAGCCACCCGCTGTGCGGGACGCGCGCGGGCCAAGGGCGGGCCCGTCCGTGCCCGTCAGGGGCCGAGCGAGGCCGGGCTGGGCCACCTCTTTTCCCTTTCATATATTGTTTTCCCGGACCCGTATTTGTAAGTACTCCTAAGAGCACTATACATTAACAATATTATGGCCCTGAGGGAGAGCAGAAGTAAAATGGGTACCGGGAACTTAACCGGTACCCTTGATAACTTTATTATTAGGGCCAACGCAGTTATTGACCAAGGGATTACGCTGATGGAGCGGTGGGTTTCACAAGACTTAGCCATTGCTAGAAGATCCTCTTTGGGGTATTTTGCTAATGTGCGGTCTCCCAATTCCCATGGTCAGTCTAGTGGTAATACTGTTTCTGTGATTTCTGAATCTATGCACGCAATATCGACTGACCGAGGTTTGGATTGCATTAGACCGGGGGAGCAATCAAGGGTCTCGGTTTCACCAGCTCTATCACCTCCTATAGTGGCTAGCTCTGTCAAGACTCCTAATACCAGGCTTTTACGGGAGAGACGCCAAGGGGCAACTACAAAGCGCAAACAAGGCCAGGTTTGCGCCAATAAAGACAAGAGAGGGAAGTCGATTAAAAAAAAAAAAAAATTGCCTATCACTGTACCTGTACTTAATGTTAGGAAGCAGGCCATTACTAACCCCCCCCCCCCCCCCCCGGACACCCTTGCCGCATCAGTAGAACATTCAATAACTATGGGAACAATACCACAGGTTAAGGATAAGGATAATTGTGAGGGGGTGAGGGCGCTGATTGAGGACGCCATTTTAGCCAAACTGAGTGATCTATTTAGCCTTCTCCTTCGCCCAGTTGAAGCCAGATTAACTAAGATTGAACAGCAGCTTAATGAGATTGGACTGGTTTCCTCGGAAATTCTAGATTTCCAAAAAAAAAAGAATTTATGCCTAGAGACTTTGTACCTTTCAATGACCATGGGGGAGGAATTGATGTTATAGAACCTGCACCCCCCGCAACTGTTACTCTAGTTTTACCAGTCTCAGTTGCTTCATCACCGAAGATATCAATGGCAGATGTGACCACGAACCCACAGGTTTTGAAACCGGTTCAGTCTAAAGAGGGAGTGGGGGCTTTTACAACTCAGGCCCCTTCGGGCAATGTTATTATTGATTTGCCCCCGGAAGTGAGTCCCTATTTGGTGGTTTTAACAGGGGTCCCGGAACTGTGTGAATCTGGTCAAGAATCGTTTGAGTTTAAAGATCAAAGTTGTCGACTGGTTAAATAAATTTAGGCCATTGCCCCCCCACTTCTCTAGTAAAATACTTATGGTCCGTAGGCTGTCTTGGGTGGGACATTTGACCAAGGATATTAGGGGTGATTAGGGGTATATACTGTGGAATATATTTGTAATTGGAAAACCCATTGTCCAGGAGCTACAATCCTTTCCATTGTCTTATTTCTATCCCTCCAATCATTTCTCTACCCAACAGGATGAGTGGACACTAGTTAAATGGAAAGGGAAGAGAATGACCACTAGGGGTTGGCAAGTGCACCCACCCGTTTTGAGTGAGATTCCCGTACAAAACAGGTTCAGTGGACTGGAGACTGTCGATTGACAACAGGCGAATGGGGGAGCTCCCTTGTGTACTTTCTCCCCCTTGAGCGGCAACAGTACAAGCCAGGGAGGAGTAGCCCAGTATTTACTTCCTGAACCTCCAACTATTGTTTCTGTGAATGAGGGGGGTAACACTGTGATAGAATATTGCCCCGCAGTGGCTTTTACCAAGAGGGACGCGGATCTCCCCAGTATAGTGGAGGATGAATCAGGGAGGATGGAGGTGGGTTTCTCGAATCTAAGGCCCCAAAAAGGTCGTGAGTACCCACCCTGTTCTATTGTTAGCTGGAATATTGCTGGCATAGCTGCCAAAGATGGTTACCCTGGTTGGGCCGAGTTTCTTAGCTCTCATGACATTGTTTGCTTTCAAGAAACCTGGTGCAAAGAAAGTGTCAGCTTTTCTGGCCATGTTTCATTTAATCTGCCAGCTCTGGAATCTCTATCTGGCAGACTGAAGGGAGGGCTCCTGGTTTTGGTTTCTGTTAAAATTCCAATTGAAGTAAAAAGATACCGGACCATTGGGGCCCACTCACAGATCCTATGGCTTTCAGACAATCAGGGTTCTAATATTATTTTAATTAATTTTTATAACAACGTCTTCGATAGCACAAGGTACAGTGCTGTGAATGAGTTAGAGGTTGCCCTAGAAAATTTAACGTCTGGGGCCAATATCGATTTTAACTATATTTGGGTAGGGGATTTTAATATATCCACTTGTATTCACTTCCCGCATAATCTCTACGGGGAGGCCCTGAATAAATGAGTGGCTTCCCTTTATTTGGTAATTCTAGAAAACGCAAAGAATGATCAGGGTGATACTATCCCCACATTTACGGGCAGGAATGCAAACACAGTGATTGATCACATTTGTGTATCATCCCACATTACTCCACTGTGTAAACCACCCAAGGTCACCGATTATATGATGTGATCATAATTGCATTATTACTATCATCTTTTTATGGAAGTATAGAGCTTCTCCCCCCGAACGCTCTGTGGTGAATATAGAAGCTCACAGACCCAATGGCATAAGAATTCGATGGAAAGGAGAAAAAGCGGAAGGAGCTATTGAATCTATAGTTAAGGATTGCCGAGGAAAAAATGATTGCTATCCTAGAGTGTGATCGTGAGGCCAATGACATTGTAAAGGATTTTATTTTCATTAGTAAAGTCATCGAAAAAAAATTTACTAAAAATGTCTCTGGGAAACTAGCCCCCAGGAAAGGTTGGTTTGACCATGGTTGTACTACTAAATTATCAGAGCTTAAGCAGGGCTTGGCCATTAGGCCTAGAGATAAGACTGTGGTCAACAAACTTAGGCAGAACTACAAGACCGAGGTAATGCGGCGCAAGAAGGAGCTACAGCAAGAGGCCTGGGACAAATTGACTCCGGCTGCGGAGACGCATAACTGTGCTCTATTTTGGTCAACAGTCAATTGCCCCTTTCTCAAAGATATGGTACCAGAACTTACCTCGAACGTGAACAATGTTACATGGGTAACCCACTGTTCGAGGCATATGAGCTGCAGATTGTACACTTAGCATAGATCGCCATCTGGTGTTGGGCCCGGATGTTTGTAGCCTGTTTCTGTTCCTTGGACAGTCCTTGGAAGTCACGAGTTCGGTGACTCCTCCTTCGGTCCGCACTGCGCATGGGCCTCGGCTCCATCCTCAGATTGTTTTTTTCTGCCATCGGGCTCGGATGTGATACTTCGTGCTCCGGCTTTGAACTTCTACGGTTCCAGCCTCGACGGAAAATCCTCGTTCTTCGAGTTTTCTTCATCAATCTTCATCTCTCGAAGCGGCACTTTTCTCCATCCCGTACATCGGCACCGGCCTTCGGGCCCTCCTCGACTCCGGTCCCGGCCGATGGAAAGGACTCCGTTCAAAAAGTGCCCAAAATGTGGGTCTAAATTTCCCCACACAGACCTCCATCAGGTGTGTAACCTTTGCCTCTCCCCAGAACACGAGGCTAGAGACTGCCCCGCCTGTAAGTCTTTTCGATCTAAAAAGACCATCCGGGATCGAAGAGCTCGACGCATCATGGCGCACTCCTCGACCGCGGCTCCACCGGACATCTTCGGAGACGACGCCGAAGCTTCGGGGCAACTACACACCGAGCAGGAGGACGACGTCGTCGGCGCTTCCGAGGCCGACGACTCCGACGTGGAGGACATCACACCGGCGTGGAGGACATCACACCGGCGCAGCGGGTCGTGAGTACTGTACCCCCTCCCACCCCCGCGCCCAAAAACAAAGAGACTCAGGTTACACCCTCTCCTGCAGGCCTGGGTAAAACCAAGCACACAGCTTCCATCACCCCACCTTCGGGCCCGGTGTCGAAGCCTCAAAAGTCTCACGGCAGCTCGGGCTCGAGCCAGCAGACGCCTGGTGCCGAAAAACACCATCCGGCACCGAAGAAAGTGATACCCAGCTCGACTCCGAAGCCACCGATGCCGAAGCCTGGACTCTCGGTGCCGACGAAACACAAACACAAATCTGTCGGCACCGAAGCTCCGGCGCCGAAAACTCCTTCGACGCCGAAAAAACCGGAGGTTCCAAAAAAGCATGGCGCACAGAAACCATCGAAACCCTCGGCTCCGAAAACATCGGCGCCAGCGGACGATTCGGCGCCACTGGATCTCTTTACACCAGACCCTTTGCAAAAGACTCTATTTAAAGATCCAAAGACTGGGCTATTGACTTTAGTTGTCAAGAAAAGACGTCTTGACACACCGGCTCCTCCTCCACCGCCCAAACGGAAGGACTCTGCTACTTCTCCTCTCAGAGTGCCCTCCCCACTACCTCCTCCTCCACCTCTTCCACCCCCTCCCCCTCCCAGATCTCCGCCACCCGTACCTTATCACTCCCCGACCCCGTCCCCAGATCCGGACTTCGGGGATCCACATTATGACCCAGCGGACGCCCCAACGGACCCCACTCCACCGGGGACCCCAGACCCATGGGAAGACTACCACAACCCTGACATACCTGATATGCCTCAGGACGACCTATACCCATCCAGGCCGTCTCCTCCAGAGGACTCCTTAGGGTTTCACCACTTAGTGCAGAGAGCAGCACACTACCATGGGGTGGACATGCATAGCGAACCAGTGGAAGATGACTTCCTACTGGACACATTTGACATTCAGGACAAGTCCACGTCTATTTTGCCCATGCTTAAAGGTGTCACCAAGCATGCTGCAGAGGTGTTCAAAGACCCTGTCAGGGCCAGGGTACTGAACCCTAGAATAGAAAAAAAGTACAAGGCGGCACCCACAGACCCTGCATACATTAAGGGCCCTGCTCTCTTAGATTCCCTAGTTGTCTCCACAGCTAGAAAGCGGGCTAACTCCCAGTCCTCAGGGGAAGCCCCACCGCCAGACAAGGAATCGAAACTTTTAGACGCGTCTGGGAAACGCACCGCCTCCCAAGCTGCAAACATGTGGCGCATTGCAAATACACAAGTGCTACTTGCGCGCTATGACAGAGCACACTACGACGAACTTGAGGCTCTTATGCAGCACCTCCCCGAAAAACACAAGCGCAAGGCTCATGACCTGATACAGGAGGGTAAACTAATTACAAACACCTCCATTAAGTGTGCCCTCGATGCAGCCGACACTGCTTCTAGAGCAATAAATACCAGTGTCTTGCTTCGTCGTCATGCCTGGCTCAGGATCTCAGGGTTCAAGCCTGAAGTCCAGGCGTCCATACTAAATCACCCTTTTGACCAACAAACTCTCTTTGGGCCAAAGGTGGACGAAGCGTTGGAAAAGATGAAAAAGGACACAGACACAGCTAAGTCTATGGGGGCACTCCAATCACAGGCCCCTAAACGTTCCTTTCGACGCTCATCCTTTCGTAGCACAGGCAGAGGCTTCTCCACCGATAGCGCCTCTACCTCCTACAAGTCCCCCCCTCAAAATACCTTTTCAAAGGGCAACCAAAGGGGTGGTTACAGAGGCAACAACAATAAGGGCAGGGGCCAAACTAACACCACCCGTTCCGCAACCCCGCCCGCACAATGACGTCCCTTCCCTCCCCCCAGACCATCCCACTCCGGTCGGGGGCAGACTTCAACAATTTATCCACGCATGGGAGTCCATAACATCGGACAAATGGGTGACCCAAATTATTCGGTCAGGGTACTGTCTCGAGCTAACATCTACCCCACCCAATATCCCACCAAGACACCGTCCAATGTCTCAAGAACATTCCACACTACTCAAACAGGAGGTGCTCTCCCTCCTCCAAAAACACGCTATAGAGCAGGTCCCCGTCAATCAGCAAAATCTAGGGGTCTACTCTCTGTATTTCCTGATACCGAAGAAAGACGGGACCCTGAGGCCCATTCTGGACCTCCGGCATCTCAATGCATACATACATTCAGACCATTTCCACATGGTCACCCTACAACAAGTCCTCCCGCTCCTCTGTCAGGGAGACTTTCTCACTACCTTGGATCTGAAAGACGCATACTTTCACATTCCAATACACCCTTCTCACAGGAAGTACCTCAGGTTCGTGGTGGACGGTCAGCATTACCAATTCACGGTTCTCCCCTTCGGGGTCACCACCGCACCACGGGTGTTTACCAAATGCCTAGCGGTAGTAGCAGCACACCTCAGACGTTAACAGATTCACGTCTTCCCCTACTTAGACGACTGGCTGATAAAAGCCGCGTCCTACCACCAATGTGTGCAACATACAAACAGCACCATCCAACTGCTCCACCAGCTAGGCTTCACGGTGAACTACCAAAAGTCCCACCTCATACCATCTCACACAAAGCAATATCTCGGGGCCACTATAGACACCTCCAAAGGTATTGCCTATCCAAACTCAGCCAGAATCGCAAGCATACAAGCCTTGCGCAAAACATTCCTTCCTCAACACTCTCTTCCAGCAAGAGTGTTTATGAAGCTCATAGGAATGATGGCGTCTTGCATTTTCATAGTGCCCCATGCAAGACTTCACATGCGTCCACTTCAAGAGTGCCTAGCACAACAGTGGAACCAGGCCCAGGGTCAGCTGACGGATCTGGTGTTGGTGGACGGCCGCACCCATCACTCTCTGAAGTGGTGGAACACCACAAACCTTTCCAAAGGGCGGCCGTTCCTGGACCCGGTTCCTCAGGTGATTCTAACAGCGGACGCATCGCTCTCCGGCTGGGGAGCGCACCTCTTACACCTCACCATGCAAGGTCTATGGACGCCACAGCAAAAATCGCTCCACATCAACCATCTGGAGCTCTTGGCGATCTTTCTAGCCCTAAAATCTTTTCAAAAACAGATTTCAGGCAAAGCAGCCCTCATTCGCACAGACAACATGACTGCAATGTATTATATCCAAAAACAGGGGGGGACACACTCTCCCCAGCTCTCCCGCTTAGCCCAGAGCATATGGAGATGGGCAATTCCCCAAAACATCTTTCTCCTGGCACAGCACGTTCCAGGCGTACAAAACACCGTGGCAGATCTGCTCAGCAGACAAACGCAACAACTACACGAATGGGAACTGCATCCACAAGTTCTTCACCCATTCTTCCAACAGTGGGGGCATCCTCAGATAGACCTCTTCGCCACCCACGAAAACAAAAAATGCCCAAGCTTCGCCGCCAGATACCCACACCCATTGTCCAAGGGCAATGCGATATGGATGAACTGGTCAGGCAGATTTGCATACGCCTTTCCACCTCTCCCGCTAATTCCATTAGTGGTAAGGAAGCTACAGCAGCACTCCCTCACACTCATTCTGGTAGCCCCAACATGGGCCAGGCAGCCGTGGTACACCACACTACTACAGCTATCGGTGGTACCACATCAAAAACTGCACCTGTCCCCATGCCTCCTAACCCAGAACCATGGAGAAATCAGGCACCCGGACCCAGCTCAGCTCAACCTTGCGATCTGGCTCCTGAAATCTTAGAATTTGGATACCTTAACCTTCCCCCTGATTGCATGAACATCATCATGGAAGCCAGACGTCCTACCACTAGAGCATGCTAGGCCGCAAAGTGGAAAAGATTTGTAATTTACTGCCGTAACAATACAATCAACCCTTTAGATGCATCCATACAGCACATCATATGCTATCTGCTCCATCTTCACAGGTGTAACCTGGCATATTCATCCATACACCTACACCTAGCAGCGATCGCTGCTTATCTACAAAACAGACAGCATTTATCACTGTTCAGAGTGCCCGCTATTAAAGCCTTTATGGATGGCCTTAAACTAGTAATTCCTCCCAGGGCACCACCTTCCCCTGTATGGAATCTAAATGTAGTTCTTACACGGCTAATGGGTCCACCCTTCGAACCAATGCATAAATGTGAGCTACAGTTCCTCACCTGGAAAACAGCTTTCCTCGTAGCTATCACTTCCCTTAGAAGGGTTGGTGAAATACAAGCGTTCACTATACTGGAACCCTTCCTACAAATACATCACAGCAAGGTCATACTTCGTACAAATCCGAAGTTTCTGCCCAAGGTCATTTCCCCCTTCCATCTCAATCAATCAGTGGAATTACCTGTCTTTTTCTCGCAACCTCAATCTGTTGCAGAGAGGGCCTTACACACACTCGATGTTAAAAGGGCTTTGCTGTACTACATACAAAGAACGCAACCCTTCAGGAAGACTAAACAATTGTTCGTTTCCTTCTCTCCACCACATAAAGGCAACCCCATCTCTAAATCAGGGATAGCTAGGTGGATTGTAAAGTGTATACAAATTTGCTATCAAAAGGCAAAAAGAACATTATCTGTTCCACCTAAAGCCCACTGTACTAGAAAGTTAGGGGCTTCTATGGCTTTTCTAGGGAACATACCCTTAGATGACATCTGCAAAGCAGCCACATGGTCAACACCGCACACCTTCACAAAACATTACTGTGTAGATGTGCATTCCAAGCAGCAAGCTAGTGTGGGGCAGGCTGTACTAAAGACACTTTTTCAAACCACTGCAACGGATACCGGTGGTCGCCGCTAAGGTTGGGTACTGCTATATAATCTATGCTAAGTGTACAATCTGCAGCTCATATGCCTCGAACGGAATATGCTACTTACCAGTATGCATCTGTTCTTGGCATGTAGAGCTGCAGAGTTGTACACGCCCACCCGCCTCCCCGGCTACCTGTATCCGTTCCAGTCCATCTTATTTAGATACAACACACATGGGTTTCTCACTGTTATTACTACGCTCCATCATTTTCTGTTGGCGAAAAACAATCTGAGGATGGAGCCGAGGCCCATGCGCAGTGCGGACCGAAGGAGGAGTCACCGAACTTGTGACTTCCAAGGACTGTCCAAGGAACGGAAACAGGCTGCAAACATCCGGGCCCAACACCAGATGGCGATCTATGCTAAGTGTACAACTCTGCAGCTCTACATGCCAAGAACAGATGCATACTGGTAAGTAGCATATTCCTTTCCACTATTTTTAATTTCAATTTATTGTCCGAGGACAATAGTGGCGGTTCACGGCCCTCTATCCCGCTGAATGTTACCGTCTTAGAGGTTATATCGAGTATTAAAGCGAGTAAGGGGGGCAAGGCACAGGGCCCTGATGGGGTCCCTATTGATGTCTATAAAGCTTTGCCAGACATGTGGGGACCACTGTTAGCCACGGTTTTTAACGCTGCCGTACGCGATGGGGTCCCACCAACCTGGGAAGAATCAATTATTATCCCAATCTATAAAAAAGGTGACACAGGGGATGTTAAGAACTACCGCCGTATCTCTCTCCTGGATTCCTCGGTCAAAATAATGAGTAGAGTTTTGTTGGCGAGGTTGGAACAATGTGCTGATGACAATGGGATTTTGGCTAGTACCCAGTATGGTTTTAGGAAGGGGCGTGGAACCGTGGATCAGTGTTTAAATTTGAATCTCCTTATAGGGAAGTATATGCAGGCCAAAACGGGTTCCCTCTATCTCTGCTTCGCTGGTTTGAGCAGTGCCTTCAATATGGTGGATCACTCGATTCTCTGGACCAAACTGTCAGAAATGGGAGCTCCAGAAGGTATTGTCTTTTTTCTTGGCCAATTATACTCTAACCTTCGAACGAGTATTCGTTATGGCTGTACAGGGGAGTGTACGACAAAGTTTAGGGTACGCCGGGGAATTAGACAAGGATGTGTTCTTGCTCCACTTCTTTTTACGCTTTTTTATAAACAAGGTAGATGCTGTTTTAAAGGGGGTGAGCGCTGATGTCCCCAAGATCAATGGCCTAGATATACCGGTACTGTTATATGCTGATGATGCCGTGTTACTCGCTAGGACTCTATTAGGGCTGGTCGTGTAGGGGGTGGGCACGGGGGGGTTGGGAGGGTGGGGATGGGGATGGGGAGTTGTCGGGGCAGGGTGTAACTGATTCAGCGAGGCACAAAGACTATATATTGCTTATTAGGGTGCTTCAGTTAAAACTACCAGATATGCAGGGTAGGATTAAAAAAGGTGCATATGAAGCTAGTAAGCTGCTGGGTTAAAACTGTTTGGTGAGGGAAATCCTACAATGTTAAGTTTCTAAAAATAAATCTGGAATTTGATATTGATTTTGGATGGGGAAATTAATTTGCTGTACACTTAATATCTGTGGTTTGAATGATTTTAGGAAAAGACGTGTGTTAGCTAGAATTATATATTCAAGCTCATGGGATTTGCTTTTCTTACAGGAGACGCATATAGCATGGTCCAATAGGGCTTGGTTTAGTTCTTTAGGGCTTGAACTGTTGGCATGTACATCCCAGTCAGTCAATATTAAAGGAGTCGCGATACTTGCTAAAAAGGGGTTATTCGAGGTTAAAAAGCATAAAGCTGATAAGTTTGGTCGTTGGGTCACGATGGAGGTAGTGGTTTCTCAGCAAGTTATTATATTATGTTCAATATATGCGCCAAATTTGGATGATCCAGGTATTTTTTCAAGTAATTAATACAGAATTATCATTATATTCGCAGCCTATGATAGTCTGTGGTGATCAAAATATTCATCTCCACTCGCAGTTAAATATAAGAACAGCAGAATCTTATACAGGCAGGAAACCGAGAGGTTCTAAGAGCCTGCAGTCGTTAGTTCAAGACCAAGGTTTATATGATGTGTGGGTGGAACTTAATCCAGGTCAAGATGGGTATACATACTTTTCTGCCCCACATGGGAAGATGGCACGGTTAGACTTCTTTTTGGTTTCTGATGTTATTCTATCAAGGGCCACTATTAAGGTACTCCCCAAAATTATATCGGATCATAATCCAGTAGTACTCGAGTTTGAGTGCACCGGGTTAACGGCTAGGACTACAAAATGGACTTTTGATATAAAGTTATTGTTTAATGAAGATTATTTTAGCTGGATGGAGAAATGGATCCCCGAATTTATCCAGGCGAATATAGTCTGCCAGGACGGATGTTGTTTGGGACACACTCAAGGCTGGGATAAGAGGCGAGACAGTGAGATTTGTTGCAAGGAAATGAAAAACTGAGCGTCTGAAATCTACAAATGATTTAGCGGCCCTCTCTCGGCGCGAGCAAAAATTAGTTCAGGAGATAAATTGTGCAGGGAGGTCCAGGCGGAAGTCGCTGCCTTTCGAGCAAATATATATCAAGGATATGCAGATGTAGCAGCTGCTAAGTATCAAGTACATAGGAGTGACCTTTAGGAGTATGGAGAGAAGGTAGGGAGTGTACTTGCCAAAAGGCTTCGTCAAAAAGAGGCCTACTCTAGGATAGCTAAGATTAAAGATATGGATGGGAATCTGTTAGAGTCCCCCTCTCTGATCCATGATTCTTTTAAAAAGTATTACGAAAAATTATATACGGCAGAGCCGGTTGCAAGAGCTGAGAGGTATCTAGAGGAAATGGTCTGCTCGGGGTTAGAGGAGCTGGATAAAGACGCATTATCGGAAGGGGTCTCTTGGGTAGAGATCGAAACTGCTATGCTGTCGCTAGCCTCAGGGAAGGCGATGGGTTCGGATTCGATCCCTTTAGAGTTTTATATTAAGTTTAGGAAGACTTTAGAGGGGATAATGACCTCAGTATTTCAAGGGGCGTTCGATGGGGTCCCTCCGGCCTCCTGGTCGCAAACAGTTATAGTAGTTTTTAGGAAAAAAGGAAAGGATCCCCATGAGCTTTCCTCATAGCGGCCAATCTCTCTCATAAATGCTGATAATAAAATGTACTCCATACTTGGCAAGGAGATTAGGGGGAGTCATTACCCCTCTAGCCTCACTACAACAACATGGGTTCATTGCTGGGAGAGGGACTACGGATCATGTTAGGCGACTTATTTCCGTATTTGACTGGGCCCAGGCGATGGGGGCTCCCAGGAGACCCTGTTGAATGCCTTTTCGGCATCCAACAGGGTCTCCTGGGAGTTTTTATGGGCAGTAATGAGGTGGAAGTCATTTCCTAATGGCTTTATACGGGCAATACAGTCAATGTATCTTACTCCGAGCGCAATAGTCCGGTTGGGGGGAGAAGAGTCACAGAGGTTTATGGTTAACAGGGGCACCCGGCAGGGGTGCCCTTGCTCCCCACTTCTGTTTGCCCTATTTATAGATCCTCTTATCACTAGGCTAGAGACTGATATGGAAATTCGTCCTGTAACTGCGCACTCATATTCAGTTAAAGTCCTGGCATATGCCGATGATCTTGCGGTTCTATCTATAGACATGAATAAGGCTTTGAAGAGAATCGAGGCTATTACTAAGAATTTTGGTGCAGTGTCTGGTTACAAATTAAATTTAGAGAAGACGCAAGTGCTGCATACGGAAGTTGGATTACCTTTGGAGGTGGAGGTAGCCACAGAGGCAATGTATTTAGGCATAATTATTTCACCCCAAATTCAAAATATTCCAAGGATTAATGCGGAGCCGATGATTGTCCAATCAAATAAAACCTTGGAGCGACTAAATCGACTGCATCTTTCCTTATATGGAAGGGGTAATGTTTTGAAAATGTCGATTTTTCCGAAGTTCCTATATTTGTTTCGGGCTATCCCAATTCTGTTTCCCAATCTTATATTTAAGAAAATAGAACGAATGTGCTCACGTTTTCTGTGGGGCTATCACCGCTCGAGAAGGGCAACTAAATGGCTCTATTTGCCGGTAGAGCGAGGAGGCCTGGCTCTCCCAAATTTTTATTTATATTACTGTGCTACACTACTCCAATTTATGGGTGTTTTGGTTTGTGGTAAGATGGCGGTTTTGGATCCCGCTTTTTCTCCATCTATATACGAGTGGTGTTTGGGGGAATCGGCGCGAGGGCTACTTCTAAAAATTGTGGAGCCAAGTTACTATAAAAAGACTAGGGTTAAAATTATCCAGACAGCACACTTAGTCTGGAAGAGGCTTAGTAAACAACTACTTATTCCTAGTATTACTTGGTATACACCCTTAGACTCGACTGCCTTATTACCTGCTGTGTTTCATGACTCGGTCATGTGGAGGTGGTCACAGTATGGTATTAGAGTAATTGGGGACCTGCTGGAGCAGGGTGAGATTGTCTCCTTCTTAACACTGCAAGAGAAATTTGGGGTTGGAAAGTCTGATTTTTTTTTTTTTAAATACTTGCAATTGAGAAGCTTCTTGCAGGCCGCAATTGTGGAGGGGAGATGCCAGTTTTTACGGATTCGAATGCTGGGTCTGATAAAAGGGAAGTGCAAAATAGGGCAAATCTATAGGGAATTTATTTTAATACAATCTGATGATCTGTCTAGACAGGAAGCAATATGGGAGGAGAAACTGTCGCTAACCAACCTGGATTTTCAGCTGATAACGCGAACCGCCAGTTCTATTCTGCTCTCTGGTAGCTTAAGAAGTCAATCATATATGGCTATGTTTAATTTGTATTACACGCCAGCAAAGATTGCAAAATGGAAGGCGGGGAGGGGGGCTAATTGCTCAAGATGTGTACAGATTCGATGCATATGTTTTTTTCATGCCCTGCACTTCAGCCACTTTTGTTGGATATTGAACGTTTTATGTTAGTATCTTTGGGCATACCTATGTTTGTAACAGCATCTCTGGTTCTGTTTGGGATAGAATTTGGTACAGATTTGGGGAGGCAACCGATACCTCATAGAGGTTTTAAGTTTATTTGTATGTCGGTCTTGAGGTTATGTATAACGTCTCAGTGGCTCGATCCTGAGCCTCCGTCATTTTGTTAATTGGAGGGCTAAGGTTATTTCAATATATAATATGGAATCTGCACTGTATAAATTGAAAGGTATGGCAAAGGAAAAACTGGGTGCCTCAATATGGGAGCCGATAAGAACCTGGGTACAGTGATGTAACTTAGTAATGTCTTTTATATTGTCGTGAAGTCACAGATCGGTATATTCTGGTTCTCTTTATTTCTTTTTCTCTTTTGTATATTATGATTTGTTAAGAATTTAATGTGTCCTCGCTGAATCGCTAAAACTTAATAAAAAATTAAAGAAAAAAAGGACTCTATTAGGGCTTCAACGCCTGATGGATAGTTTTTCTGCTTTTATTGAGAATAGAGAACTACTCATCAATAAAACCAAAACTTTTATTATGACCTGTGGGGCAGGGTCTAGCAGACTTAAATCCTTCTATTTGGATGGATACAAGGTCCAACAAGTGGATAAATTCTGCTATCTGGGAATCACATTTGCTAAGGATAGCAGATGGACCTATGAAACTATTAATGTACGGACTAAAATCGCGAAAAGTGCCCATGGTATTTTTAAATTTGCTGCTAAACTTGGGGAAAGACATATTTGGGATATGCTACAAATTTATAAAGCTCGTAGCGTGTCTATTGCCCTCTATGGTGCGGGGGTCTGGGGATTTACATCCAACAGCATTTTAGAATTAGAGGAAAATCTTTTTTTCTCAAAAGGTTACTGTGCCTGCCCAAATCAGCCCCAAATGAATTAACCCATAGAGAGCTAGGGATTCATCATTTATCCGACTTGATTTCCCTAAAGCCACTGATGTTGTGGCGTTCTGCTTGGCTGAAGGAAGAGACTTCCCTAAATAGGGCTGTTATAACTGATTGTCTTTCCCTTGATAATTATCTTAACATCCCATGGTTAAAATATGTTGTATGTAGTTTTAGAGATATTTATGGAATAGATGTTACTGTGGATTGTTATGCTGCTTCAGTTTTGTCTAAAGCAGAGATGAAGAATATTTTTATGACTTATTGGGGGGAGAGACGGAAGGTGAACACTGGTCATCTAGTTCCCAGCATATTTTACAACAAAAATGCGTATGGTGATGGCTATCCAATTTATCTCAGTAATGTTACTAGAGCCTCACACCGGTTTGTGTTGACCAGACTAAGACTGGGTATTGTACATAACCTGGTAGCCTTCCCCTCCCCTAAATCACACCCTGTTGGTCCCTGTCCCTGTGATGGCACTTCTGCACAAAGCACTTTGCATCTACTTTTAACGTGTAAAAATTATATCATCTGCGAATATACTTTTTAAAACCAATTTTTGTTAAATATGGTGTAAGGACTGTGTGCGATTCAATGAAATTGCTTTTTAACATGTATGAAGTTGATATTTTTTTTTTTACTGCTACCTACCTTTTTAAATGTATCCATTTGAGGAATAGTATGATGTTTTAATTATTGAAAGGCTCAATTATTTCACTGTATCTAGTATGATGCTATTTGGTGACATTTGTTTATATGTGCTTTTATGGTCATTATTACAATGTATCGAATAAAGCTTTATAAATTGAAATATAAAAATAGAGAGAAGCATCCTGAAGGTCTATAAATATATCCTATTTATAGAGCAGAGAGTACACTTTATATTATTTCTTATTTAAAAAAACTTGGACCCTCCTGAGGCTCAGCCGGGAGTAGGATAACTGTCTCTTTGCTCTGATTTTAACCTGTTGTGTATTACTTTTAAAAAGCACCTACCCTGCTCTCTGACGCTGTTCATCGCATGCAGGCATCCCCTCTCAGCGGAGTTCAGCGCTGGAGAGGGTGAACCCTTGGAGTCTCGTCGGCCGCCATTCCCCGCGACGAGCAGAGGGACACGCCCCCTTTTAGGCCACGCCCCTTTTTACTCGTACAAAGCGCGCTGATCTGACAAGCGCCCCAGTTAAACTTGGACCCTCCTGAGGCTCAGCCGGGAGTAGGATAACTGTCTCTTTGCTCTGATTTTAACCTGTTGTGTATTACTTTTAAAAAGCACCTACCCTGCTCTCTGACGCTGTTCATCGCATGCAGGCATCCCCTCTCAGCGGAGTTCAGCGCTGGAGAGGGTGAACCCTTGGAGTCTCGTCGGCCGCCATTCCCCGCGACGAGCAGAGGGACACGCCCCCTTTTAGGCCACGCCCCTTGCCCTTTAAACATGTGTATGTGCCGGAAGCGCAGCGGACGAGCGCAGCGGGCGCGCCGATTGCGCGCCGAAGGCGCGCTTAAGGCAAGCTCGTCTGCGCTCGTCCGCGATCACGACGCGGCCGGGGCCGGTCCCCCTGCCCGATCCACCAGTGATATCACCATAACATACACTCGGACTGAGTTGATGTCCCTGAGACCTCCCCCTTGTCTGACCTGCCGCTGGTCCATCCCTGACGCTCGGAGCCCTGCCTTTGTTTGTAAAGTCTGCCACTTTTCCCTTCCTCCCCTCGATGAGACATACAGTACAGCTCGCGCTCTGATTTCCACCCCTACTCGTGGAGCCTGCCCTTCTTTCACTCTCAGAGCTGCGCTGATTAACTGCAGATCATTGAGTAAACATGCCATCGACATCTGGCAGTCCCTTCGAGACAACAATTGGATCTGCTTTTTTTAACAGAAACTTGGCTGAATGACACTACGAATCCCACCATCACCCTCGCCCTTCCGGAGGGTTACTGCATTGTCTGTGCCAATAGACCTAATGGTAAACAGGGAGGTGGCGTCGCATTAATCCATAAATCCAAATGGACGGCTACCTTCCCTCTATATGACCCTCTCGATTGTATAGAAGGCCTTCCTTTCAGTGTCCAAATCTCTCCGTCCACCTCCAGCTCGGGAATACTCGTCTACCGCCCTCCCCATTCTAATACCTCCCATCTGCCGGCCTTGGCAAACTATATCATCCAGCTTAGCACTCGCTATGCCAATTTCACTGCTCTAGGGGACTTCAATCTCCACGCAAATGAGGATTCCTGCTTGCACAGCCAAAATTTTATCTCTACGCTGGCGGCCTGTAATCTAGTGCAAATAATAGCCTTACCCACGCACAAAGCGGGACATACACTAGACATGATCTGTTCCAACCTTCCAAGTATTCGGGCAGCCTCCCCCATCCCGGTCGTTTGGTCGGATCATTTCCTCATCCCTTTTGAGATAGATATTTTTTGTTCTACTAGACCCTCTATCCCCCCTAAAGCATCAGGTAGAAACTGGAGTCGTATCACCTCTGAAACGCTCCAGGAATACTTAAAAAAATTCCCAACCTATCCCGTCGTCTGATCCAGACTCTGGTATTGACCATCTAGATGCCTGGATTAGTCAAGCCCTAGAGGCTCTGGCTCCACTTAAATCTATTAAAACCTACAGGGCTACACCTTCTGCACCATGGTACTCCAACGAGCTTCGTCAGAAAAAGGCCGTGTGCAAATCTTTCGAACGCTTATGGAGGCAGAACTATTCCCTGGATAGTAAAACCATTTATAAGACAGCCCTCAAAGAATATCGCAGAATGATCGTGGAGCACAAAAGGGACTACCTGGCTTCCAGAATTAAACACGCTAATAACGGTGCCAGGGAGATCTTCAGCATAGTTAGGTCCTTTACGGACCCCAACGCGCTGACTCGGATTCAGCCTGCCTCCCAGTCTTTGTGCGATAAACTTTCACAATTCTTTGAGGAAAAAATAGAGACCATCTATTCCACTTTCCCAATTTCCACCAGTGAAGACCTGAAAGAGGAATCCACTTCTCACATGCCCCAGTCCCCCTCGCTGATTGACTTTTCAGTCATCTCCGAAGCCGACTCTATGGCAGAACTACTCAAATGTAAGTCTGGCTCGCCCAATGACCCTTGGCCAGCCAAACAATACAAGAAATTGGCCCCCCTGCTCAATCCCTACTTGAACCATATCTGGAACGAATCCCTAAGAATGGGCTGCTTTCCCGCCAAATGGAAACATGCCTCCCTGATTCCCATTTTGAAAAAACCAAATTTGGACCCTGACAACCCCAGTAACTACAGGCCGATCTCTCTTCTGCCTGCCCCAGCTAAGATCCTAGAAAAACTGGTACATTCCCAGCTGGCGAATTACATCGAAACCAATGAGCTCCTACATGACTCTCAGCACGGCTTTCGGTCGGGCCACAGCACGGAGTCAGCCCTTGTTGAAATGGCTGACTCGGTGAGATGGTCGCTGGACCGGGGGTCGAGGGCGGTGTTAGTGCTGCTAGATCTTTCAGCGGCATTTGACACCGTCTCTCATAAGATCCTGCTGAGAAGACTGGGAGACCTAGGCATTGGCGGAACGGTTCTTAAGTGGCTTGCTTCTTACCTATGTGACCGCACACAGCAGGTATATACCTCTCCTTACACCTCCTCAGCTAGACCACTCAAATGGGGAGTCCCCCAGGGCTCATCCCTGAGCCCGCTTTTGTTTAATGTCTATTTTACCCCCCTAGCTAAATTGATTGCGCGAACTGGGATTAAATCCACCTCCTATGCTGATGATATTCAGTTACTTTTTACCTTTGAGACTCCCTCCGCTTTTGCCTTTGATCCGCAGAAATCCTATCTCAGAGACCTCTCTAGTTGGATGGACTCTAATTCCCTCCGACTCAATGCTGGAAAGACAGAGATCCTGTTTTTTAACTCACCATCCCCTTTGGATTCCAATCTGTGGTGGCCAGCTGACCTGAGCCAAGCCCCCACGCCCAAAGACTCGGTGAGAAACTTGGGAGTGCGCTGGGACAATCAGCTTAGTTTTAACGCTCAGGTCCAAACAGTAGCAGCATCCTGTTTCGCAAAGATCAAGACGATTAACCGGCTTATCAACTATCTGCCGGCAGGCTGCCGTAAGACTGTGGTACATGCACTTATAACATCTCACCTTGATTACGCCAACGCACTATATCTTGGTATCACAGCAGGCCTTTGCCACAAATTACAGACTGTCCAAAATGCTGCCGCCCGGCTGGTCGAGAGAATCCCAGCCAGACAACACATCTCTCCCCTCCTCCGAAAACTACATTGGCTACCGATAGCCAAGAGATGTGTATTCAAGGCCATGACGCTGGCCTTTCGTGCTTCCAAGGGTAATGGCTCCGCCCACTTGAAAAGCACTCTGAAGCCGTACGTCAAGGCCAGGACATTACGTTCTAACTCCCTTCTTCTCCTGGAAACCCCAAGATTCAAACGTTCTCGTACTGGAGGGAAAACCTTCGAGGTCTGTGCCACTCAGTGCTGGAACAAGCTTCCGATCACTCTACGCGCATGTCAAACTGAAGTGGCATTCCGAAGGTCACTAAAGACCCACCTTTTTTCCTCATAAGGTTATCCTCTTTTTCCTACCCTCACTGTCTCCAAGTTTTACCAGCGCCGGGACGCCCCGTTGGGGCAGCTGTGCGCTTTATAAAACACACAAATAAATAAAATAAATTTGTTTATATGTGCTTTTATGGTCATTATTACAATGTATCGAATAAAGCTTTATAAATTGAAATATAAAAATAGAGAGAAGCATCCTGAAGGTCTATAAATATATCCTATTTATAGAGCAGAGAGTACACTTTATATTATTTCTTATTTAAAAAAACCACACACCACATACCCACATTTCCATTAATCACAAATGGTATATTCCAAAAATTGTAATACATGCTTAGAACAAATACAAATGGCCAACAGGTGGATTGATCAGTTTCTACATTTCATAGTTGTTCTAAAAAAGCTATCTTGGTTCGATGTATTAAAATCAAAAGTGGAAAAACTGTCTTCAAAGCTTATAAATAGTTTCAAATCACAGTATTGTGTGCCTATTGTCCATAATCATACCATAACAAGTAGATTTTAACTTGTAAACAGATGGGAGCATACCTTATATTTTCCAATTTTCTGTCACTGTATAGTTTCCAAATCATTCATATGGTAGAGTGTATTGCACTTGAACCCATAATTCCTGTTAAAAAATGCGATATCTAATGTTAAACTTTAATAATCAAAGGTAAATATCTGACGTATCTTAAAACTAATCATGCGCAAAATTGGGTACATGTTGAGAAGAGAGACAATATCAGAGACGGAAGTGTATCAACCAAAAAGTACCACTAAAAAGCGGCGCAAACCATATTCACGTTGGCATCATCACTTTGTTATTAATATTCTCAGGAGTAGAAAGCGCTACGTAGGGACCCTGTGAGAAAGTGCCCTCTTTCTTGCATGGTATGCCCCCACTTTTTGCTAAATTGCTGAATGTACTTTGACTGAGTGTACCCTGGACTCCTGCCAATCAGGTGCCCAGGGCCTATGTTCCTTCCTTAAAACACACAAACTCCAAATTGGCAAACGCTGGCCACATGTCAGCCCCTAGTAAATGGTACCCTAGGTACCCAGGGCCTTGTGACCAGGGAATGCCCCTAAGGGCTGCAGCACTCATTGTGCCACCCTTAGGGGCCCTGTACCCTTACACACACACACACTGGCTTTGCAGGCTGAGTGTCTGGGTGCAGGACAAAATGAAGAGTCGACATGTCACACATCTCTGTGTGCCATGGCCAACACCCACACTGCCAAAGCATACATCAGTCACCCCTCTGGCTGGGTGCCTTATGCCCATGGTGTGGGCACAGGAGCAGGAGCCCTGTGCCCCTATAGTACCCAGGTCCATTCCTGGGCACTGTAAGTGCAGTGCTGCCATTTAAGAGTACATGGTGCTGAGAGCTCGTCAAACACGAGCTCCACAGCACCATAATGGCAACACCAAAGGCTGGGAAGTTTGGTATCAAACTTCTCAGCACATTAAACCCACACTGATGCCAGTGTGAGATTTAATGTACCAAGCACCCCAGAGGGCATCTTAGAGATGCCTCCTTACAACTAACTGTAATAAAGACGATGAAATGCAGGTAAGGGGAAATCTTCTTTATTCGTCCATTCACCACCACAGCATCCAGCATACAGAGGAACAGAGGAAGGGTGCAGTGGAACGTTGGTGACAGGGAGAGGGAGGAACCAAAGGAGGAGAAGGGAGGGGGGGAAACCGGAACGTACCAAGAGGAGGATTACAACACACCTCCCTGCAAAGGGCGAAGAGAGAGAGAGAGAGAGAGAGAAAGAGAGAGACAGGAGAGATTAAAAAACGAAAGAGCCAGGGTAGAAAGAGGGACGGAGGCGGGGAGGGAAAAGGGAACGACTGCAGTAACAATGTAAGCAGTAGAACAGCAAGGATAGAAGGGGAACCCAAAGAACAATATACATTACTCTCACTTAACACAGTAGTCTCTGGTCCAGATAGGTGAACTCCTTGTTCTCAGAGATCTTCTGGGACTGAGAGTTTGAGACTCTGTCTCTGGGTTACTATCGTTGTCAAAGCTACCCCCTTGTCCACTAAGAATGATTCTGTCCATGCTCCATGTTTGGCCATTGTCGAGATGGACCACATTCTTTCCAACCCTAGATATTTTGCACGGATCCGAAAATCTTGACGCTTCTTTCCTGCGTGCTTTAGGTAAATCCACACGGACCCAATCACCCTCTTTGAACATTTGTTTTTTTACATGTTTGGTCTGGTCGTATCTGTCTTTGTATTTGGCTTGGTGTTCTTCCACTTTTCTTGAGATTTCTCCCCTGTTTACTACACCAGTGTCCTTTCTTGGCCCTACAGGTGGAGTGAGTTTAGTCTTAGGAATCCTTCCTTTGAGAGAGGTGAACGGGGAAACCCCCGTAACACTGTTTGGAAAAGTGCGATAAGCCCATACAGTTTCCACTAACGCTGAATTAGCTGGTGTCCCCATTATTTCCGCCCTCTGCAAACACTCTTTGAACAACCGGTTGATCCTTTCCACTAACCCATTTGCACGGGGACAGTACAATGCAGATTTGAGGTGAGTGATGCACCGGTGGTACAGAAACTCTTTCATGTTGTCCGAAGTGAACTGTACCCCATTGTCTGTTATCAGGGTATCCGGTAACCCCTCCTCAAAGAACACACTTTCTAAGAATTGTATGAGGAGTCTCGTGTCGATTTGATGGACACATTTGTAGACCAACCATCTTGAGTGATAGTCCACCAGCACCAGGATGAAACTCTCGTTCAATGTTTTTAAGTTGAGGGGACCAATGATGTCCAAGGCTAACTTTGACCATGGTCGATCAGGCACTTCGACGGGAGAAAGGGGGGGCTTGCGGGTCTGGTGAGTTTTGTCACTGCGACTACAGTCTAAGCAATTTTTCACCACTTGTTCTGTCAAGGCGTCCATGCCTGGCCACCAATATTCCAGTCTGATTTTATTCTTGGTTAGACTTCGCCCTAAGTGCCCTACGTGTGCTAGTCCCACAATCTTCTCCCTCAAGTTCTCTGGTGGAATAACTTTCTCCCCTCTGAAAACCACATTTCCTTGTATATTGAGTTCTATTCTGACATCCCAGAATTTACCTAAACTGGTAGGAATGTCATTCTTGTTTTCAGGCCAACCATTCTTGATGAACTCTTTGATCGAACACATTTCAGCATCAGCTTGCATACTGTCATTCCATTCTTCCTTTTTTAAGCAGGTAAGTTGTAGTATCACATCATCACATTCACAACTAACAGTAGCACTCTCTCCCTCTGATGGAGACCGTGACAAGAAGTCAGCAACAGTGTTCTGACAACCTGGCATATATTTCACACAAAAATTGTAGCCTTCCAGTCCCAAAATCCATCTAGCAATTCTGGGGGTGGTTTTGTTAGCTCCTTTGGTGGTGAACGCAAACATCAGTGGTTTGTGGTCCGTCTTCACAGTAAAAGGAATACCCCACAAAAAGAAGCGGAAGTGTTTGATCGCCCAGAAACAAGCTAGTGCTTCTTTCTCCACCACTGAGTAGTTGATTTCAGCCCCCTTTAGAGCTCGAGATGCAAAGGCCACAATGTGTTCCTTGCCTTCCCCCATTTGGGTGAGGCTGGCCCCCAACCCTTTATTGCTTGCATCAGTGCAAAGGATTGTGGTTTTGTTAGGGTCAAACCTTCCCAGCGATGGTGCAGAAATTATGCTTTCTTTGACTAGATCAAAGGCCTTCTGACAGGCATCGGACCATACATACGAGGTCCTGGATTTGAGTAAGTTACGTAAAGGTTCCACTATTGAGGAATAGTTCTTCACAAATTTTGAATAATATTCGGAAAGGCCCAAAAATGATTTAAGGTCTTGAACACCTTTAGGGGCCTCAGTGTCCCTAATCGCCTTAACTAGGTCTATTTTGGGTTTGATACCATCTTGAGAGATGGTGTGTCCTAGATACTCAACCGATCCCACCCCAATGCGACATTTCTCCTTTTTTAGAGTGAGCCCTGATTTTTCCAAGTTGGACAAGACCATCCTGAGGGTGACGTTATGCTCGTTTAAGTCCTTCCCGTAGATAAGTATGTCATCTTGAAAACAGAGAGTTCTGGGAAGGTCTTTCAAGACATGCTGCATGATCCTCTGGAAGGCAGCTGCCGCTGAAGCCAAGCCGAAAGGCATGCGACGGAATTGGAAGGCGCCCAGGGGTGTCACAAAGGAGGTGAGATGCCGTGAGTTGGGATGAAGCTCCACCTGGTGATAGGCAGAGGATAAGTCAAGAACACTGAAACAACTCGCACCATTAATGAGAGTTAGCACTTCATGAATACGTGGGAGGGGGTGCCTGTCTACCCATATGTTCTGGTTAAGGTCCCTGAGGTCTACACACAGCCTGATGTCCTTACTGGTAGCCTTGGTGGTAAGAACAATGGGGGCCAACCATTGTGAACATTCTATGGGTTCAATCACCCCCAACGACAGCAATCTGTCTAGCTCATTTTGAAGGGGAACCTGCATTAAATGTGGTATGGGTCTGGCTTTGTGTGCTACAGGCTTGGCATTGGATTTCAATTTGATGGAATGTTGATAATTCTTAAGTAATCCTAGGTCATCAGAAAACACTTTGGGGAAATCATTGCAAACCTCCATCCCTCCCACCGAGGGATCCACTAAGAGGACTTGATCAGGACTGTTGGGGTCTAACTTAATCCCGAGTTCCCTCTGGTGTTTCCATCCCAATAAATTGGACCCCTTTTGGGTAATGTATATCTTGCCCACCGTGTTCCTTCCTTTGAACCCTATTTCCTTAGTGGTCATGCCTAAAAGGGGTATGGGGTCCCCATTGTAGCCTCCTGGTTGGATGTCAGGAGGCTGTACCGTTTCTTCCCATAAGGGAAACAGTTGAGAAAATACCGTGGCATCAACGAGGGTGTAAGGGGAACATGAGTCAGCAAAGACAGATAGGGTTTTGTTATCCAGGGTAATGTTGCAAGAGGGAAATTTATCAGTATTGTTCTTGTCTTTGAGTTGAAAAATTAGCTTGGGATCAGGAAATATTTGTGGCTCGATCTCCAACACCGCTTTGGAGCGTTGATCATGACAAACCCTGCTCAAATGTCCCTTTTTCCCACATTTGTGGCAGACCACCGAACGTGCTTGGCATATAGGGTTGTTGGCTAAGTGTGTTGGGCTCCCACACCTATAACACTTGAGTTTATTTCCCTGAAATGGGGTTTTCGCTGTCTTACTATTGTGATCTTTGCTTATGGCATTGACCTCCATAGTTTTGCCCCCTTCACCTTTCATCTCAACCATACAATCTGCCGTGTGCTCAATCCCTACTGCTATATCAATGGCTTCCTTGAGGTTGGGATTAGCCACCAGGAGCCTCTCCTGAATCTTATGATTGTTGGTACACCTGACCAACTGGTCTCTAATCAGGGAATCCTGAAGGGACTCAAACTCACATGTGTTCGCTAAACCCTTTAAGGCTGCAATAAATGGTTTAACCTTTTCATTTTTCCCTTGTGTTCTTGAGAAGAATTTATGTCTCTCTAACACTACATTTATCCTTTTACTGAAATGTTTTTCTAGTTTGATTACTGCCACTATATACACATTTTCATCATCATCACTATCACTTCCCCCTTCTGCATTGGTTGAAATATCATCATAGACCTTGCGTCCCTCAACGCCCAAATTATGCAGGAGGGTGTGTAATTCACGTAAATGGGAAAATTTCCCCCCCCCAATAGCAATTAGATATGACTCCAGTAACCCAAACCATTGTTTCCAGGGCAGAACAGGTTCACCTGCTTCGTTAAGGAACGGTGGGGGCTGCGACATATTAGCAGCTGCCATGATACAATACTGGCAGGAAAGAGGAAAAGAAAAACAACCCACAAATGCCCTTTTTTAAACTATGGAATGTGGAGAGGAGCAAAAACCTATAAACACACAATTGTTTTACACCCTTGCCCCTACAAAATTCCATGCACATTACAATAAGGAGTAGAGCAGTACAGATCATAAGCAAAAATGCAGGCTTGTACAATCATCAAAATGCAATTGAATATCATAACAAAATATGCATATTTCAATACTGGATAGGGCAGTACAACATAAACCTTGGTGCAGGCTTGGACTGTCATCAAGAAATACAAGTAAATGTCACCACATACTACAATACTCTGGCGAAAAATCACAAAATGAAAATCACCAGAGCGTGTGACCACCAAGTTTAGTAAAGAAAAGCTGAGCTTGTCAGCGTGAGCAGACAAGCACGACAGAATTGATGAAAACTGTGCCCATCAGTGACAAGACGAAGTGCCGCTGTGCCTGTCAGCGTGAAATGACAGGCAGAAATCTCTCAAAAGCTGTGCCCATCAGCGATGTAACAGGTTAACCCCGAGGATTCCCTCAGCAACAACGTGGATATGTGAAGATAACGCTGTAATTTGAAATTCTCCCCACAACCGGACTGTAAGGAAGAGTCACGCTGCCACCTGGTGGATGAATTCTGAAGCGCACCCCCAATCGCCTCAGCTGAGGGGAATTGACGGATCAGCTGTTTGAGCGCGGAAGTGAAAGCCCGGCTGCAATCACAATCGTGTCAGAAGAGCTGCGCTGGAAAAAAAATCACCACAGACTGCCACCCAAAGCTGACACAACGAGGATGACCACAGCGCTGGCTGAAGGAAATGCCCGGCTCCAGTTGCTAATCCTGTCAGAGTAGCTGCACTCGAAGGAATCTCCACAGAACTGCCGCTCGAAGCTGTCACAGCAAGGAGGATTGCAGTGCTGCCGTGACCAAACCCAAGACCTCAGCCCACACCGCGGCGCTGAGGATAAATCTGCGCCAAAGGCAGGCACCGTCACACCCCCAGGCAGAGGACCCAGCCTCGGTTGTAACCGGAGCAGCAGCGCTGAAGGTCACCCCGTGAGGCGCTGGCATAGGAAGCGGCAGGAGCACTTCATGCAGGGGCAGGCAGCAAGGAGAATAAACTTGCGATTAAAGTCGGAACGAAAGAGGAACCGCGCTCCCCTCTTCCTCCCCAAGCAGTAGATGGAAGGAAGGCACGGCACAGTCTTACTTGTTCTTAGCAGGTGGAAAACCACGAAGCACTTCCATACGCCCACCGGGCAGGAAAACTGGATATTTTGAAGAAATGGGGGTGGTGGTGAGCCGTCCCCACACAGCGAAACGTCGCCAGTGTAATAAAGACGATGAAATGCAGGTAAGGGGAAATCCTCTTTATTCGTCCATTCACCACCACAGCATCCAGCATACAGAGGAACAGAGGAAGGGTGCAGTGGAACGTTGGTGACAGGGAGAGGGAGGAACCAAAGGAGGAGAAGGGAGGGGGGGAAACCGGAACGTACCAAGAGGAGGATTACAACACTAACCTACAATCCACGTCTGCTCTGAGGCTGCCCAGGCTGCCACACAGCAGACACGTTGCTGGACCCCTGGGTGGGAGAGCCCCTGCTCTCCCGGGCCTGCAACAATGCACATCCTGGGTGAGGTGATAGATCTCCTCCCCCAGGATGAGCAAAGGGAAGCTTCAAAGGCATGCCGCCATTTGGAGTTTCCCCAGGCCACTGCAACCCCCCACTCTGGCGGGAAGCTTGGCCGGAAACCCCAAATAAGGACAGGGGATGTGCCAGCCTGCCCACCCCACCCCTCAGGAGGGGGAGGCGAGGTGAAGCACATCTCCGGGCTCTCGCCATCTTGAAGATGGGAGGCCCTACCCTATCCGGTTTAGGCTGCTGCCCCCCTCCCAAAGGAGAGGGGCAGGATAGGGGGTGTACCCACCCCAGGACAAGGACCCATTGGTCCCTGGCCTTCACCTACCTGTAACGCCCCTAAATCTAGTATTTAGGGGCACCCTGAACCTTCCTTCCCCAGATTCCGAAACTACAAGAAGAGCGAGAAGAAAAGAAGACCTGCCCTGCAGCTGCAAAGGAGAGGGAGACACCAACTGCTTTGGCCCCAGCCCTACCGGCCTGTCGACCTCGGACTTGCTCCTGCTCCAAACCCGGCATCTCTTGTGGCCAGCAACCTCAGAAACCCCGGAGGACCTGGCTACCTTTGAACTCTGATCCCCTGGGACTCCCGTGAGTAGAGGCTCTACTCAGAACCTACCTTTCACCCCTGGCAGTAGCCCGGAACCGCGATCCCAGCCCACTCTGCACCCGCCAAGTCTGGCCGGTGCCGCAGTGAACTAAACCCACGAGGACGACCCCACGGCGACTGTGACCCCGAGTCCGGCACCCAAGGACCCCCCTCGACTATCGTGAAGAAGCCTGCAGCCTCAGAACAGAGTGCCACCCCAACCGCGATCAACAAGAGGGTAAGATTTCCGACATCAAAAGTCACCCCTGCACCCGGCGCCCCACGGCCCTCTGTGCCCAATCCCGGGGTACCTACCTATCCTCCAACTACCCAACTTACCCCTGAAGAGTCCTCGTCCCCGAGCCTGCAGTCTTTTTCCAAACAGGAGATTTCCCATAGAAATCAATTGAGCGCCCGACGGCTCAAAAGCACCCTGCACCCAGCCTCCCGAGTGGCCCTGGCAGTGAAAACTCTACTCTATCCTACTGCCCCACTTGCCCTGAGTAAGTGACCAGGAGCCCAGCTCCCACAGCCGCGTGGCTTGCCCGACAGCAGCCACCAACCCAGGCCCCCCTATCCCTCATAGGATAACATTGGGCCTAACTCTCTCTGCACCCGGCCGTCCTGAAACCGCTGAGGGTGAACTGACTGTACCTACCTGACACTGGGGGACCCCTGAGTCTATGCCCAGAACTTCAACTCTGCCAGTCGAGTACTTACCCTTAAACCGCTAACTTTATTTTTCTCATAGGGTAACATTGACTGGCTTTTTCTTGGAATTTCTTCTAAGTGTGGACTTTTCAAAACTCAAAATATGCACCAAAAATCAGCCGAGTACCAAAAACGAATTTACTCACCTGCTCTTAGGTGAGCTCCCAGTGCTGGATCTTGGTGCCCAGCACTGACTCTGAAAAGTACCCACAACTATACTTACCTTTAACTAATTTTTCTTCCATAGGAAACCATTGACTGTTTTTCTGTGAAATTTCTTCTAAGGGTTGATTTCTGCAATTTCTAAATATTCATCAAAAATCGTATAACATCTGAAAACGTAAATACTTACCTGTTTTGGATAAAGGTCCCAGTACTGAGTCTAGACACCCAGTACTGGATTACAAAAGTAACGATAACCTACTGTACCTGTAACCTACATTTCCTTCCATAGGGAATCATTGATTGTTTGCTCTGAAATATTTTCTAAGTGCTAACTTTTGAAATAGCTAAATATTAGTTAAAAATCATTACAGTACCAAAGTCGACTTTCAACAGCTGATTCTGAGAACTGACCCAGGACTGGATCTAGGATCCAAGCCTGGAATTACAAAAGTATTCTAAAAAGTAATCTGTTGCATATAATTTTAATTTATCATTGAGCTCAATGTATTGTGTTTAGAAATAGTTGCCTACTGCAACTACTTGTAACTGTTTACTAAAAAGTCTATTGCATATACAAAAGTATTTTTATGAAACATTTCCTGTCGAGAGTATATTCTAATTCCAAGTGTTGGTTCTAAAATAAAACAAGCATATATTTTTTTATATACAAACCATTGGCCTAGAGTTCAGTTATTGAGTGTGTGGAACTATTTGCTGACTGAGTGTGTACAACAAATGCTTTACACTGTCCTCTGATACTGCCTTACTGCTCGACCAGGCTACCACTTTGGAGAGTAAGGTTATATCTAACTTTAACCTCTGTTAAACCCTTGGGGTCTGTGGACTCTGTACACCCTGTACCTATTAAGAAACAGTATATACAGAGCCACTTTCTCACAGACCCCAACAGATACTCCTCATGAGTACAGAATATATCCAATTTAGCAACGGTCTCACCTTCACCACGCAAGGTGAAGCAGTGAAAATTTGTCTGCATCACCTAAAACTACAGCTCCCATCATACACTGTGCCTAGAATTTTAATGGTGGATCAATGTGAACCACACTAACGGTTTTTCTTCTTAGTGCTACCGCTGTGATGTTTAGTTAACATTGCTAGAAGTGAGTCACCCTTCACCGGACCACAAAAGGAATAGAAATATCTCAATTCCAAACAATGATCTTATCACAAAGGGACTCTAGTCAAAATATTTAAGAAGGAACGGGCGACTCCTTATCATGGGAGTTAATAAAAAGGCCATCAAAGCACAACATTAAGTATCAAGTTAAACGGGAGAGAGCAAATGGAAAGAATAGCTTTTTAAAGAAAGGAGAAAAGTTATGAAAAAAGGGGGCATGTTGCTTACTACAGCGTTACAAAGTTAAAATGCTGAGCAGCATGCCGGTATCCATATGTAATATACGTAAGAATTCTTTTTTTTACACTAAATAAAGAATAAAGCAAACTGCATGTATCCCCAGTAAGCATCTCCTTACCTAAACTAGGCTTCCAAAACTTCTGTTCCTTTCCGTTTTTTCTTGTCGGTTAAACAGCAGAATTCGCCATTGTTTTTCAATATACGGAGCTCCACCCTCAATTTTGCAAGTAACCAATGAACGTGGACCATATCAAGAATAGTTATTCGATCCTGTATAAGGCCAACGCAGACCGGCCGCCATTACTAAGTGGTCCAAGAACGCAGAGTTTCTGATAATTCCTACCCGCATATGCCAAGAAGAGAAAAGAGACATATGAATACTGTGAGTCAGGGAGATGGGAAAAATTATAAATGGTAATTGCTAAAAATTTGAAGTTAACCAGATTACGGTCAAACACTCACCATTTCTGATTTCACAATGCCCGATAAGCATGTAAAAGAATATCATAGAACGAAACAATATGTATCATAAATATAAGTCGCAATCGACGAGAAGGGCGCAAGGTAAGTAGAGTGAATAATCAAAAGTCAACATCTATCGAGAAACGCAAGGGCGCCATCTTAGACCGGTCAAATTTGTGACAAATCCATGAGATATAGCAGAATCTGAAGCGGTGCCACAAATATCAATGCAATAATGAATCAATATAGACATAGTATGTGCTTAAGTGTAATGAAAGGTCTCAGATCTCCACCTGGACCAAGGTATGTACCGTCACTTTCCCAGGGAGAGAATATCAGTTCCAAACTTATGGAATATAACATATATACAGCACTTCCTAAGATGGGCAAACTTTCAACACTCCCCCAAATGCAAGGCAAGAAAACAATATCACATGAGTCTCCTCTAGACCAAGGTAACACACACAACACTTCTCTAGAGCGAGATATACTTTGCACACCACTTGCCAGGAGTAGAACAACTTCCTATAACACAATTACCTGCTAGAAGGGAATTCACCCATCCTTCTACAACAGAATACTTGGCCAAGAAGAGTCCACACCTCCTGCTACAAGGGAAAGATTAATTGGTATATCTGGGATATATTTATTAGTAAATAGCACCACACGGTAAGCCAAATGTACCTATCATAGCAGACTCTAACATATCAATAGTATGATTGAAACACAATCAAGGCAAACATATATGTAGAAATATATACATGTATGGAACCTGAAAATAAAGTTATAGTAAGCAAGAACAGTAGGAAAACTAGAAATTAGTGGAACACCTCACCAACTGTCTGTCCATCCCGTTACTACTTCGCCAAAGGGGAGTCCGGTTCTTCGGCCGAAACAGGAGACAGTAGTGACACTATACGCCCCACTGCCGCAGCTGCACGTCTGCCCTGTGATGAACTTCCACCGAACAGAACCCAGACACCTCCTTTAGTACAAGTAGAGACATAAGATCAAGCTCCTGGTGAGCCTCGCCCCCTTTTCCCATCAGAGTCCGTACCACTCCGCCCCAAGGCCACAGCTTCAGCTGGCCAGGCGTCTGTTATGGCTTCAGAGCAGAGCGAGCACATTTCTCTGACAAGATCCAGTTCTTTCTGGTCAGTAAAGTGCGAAAACAAGTGAAAAGGAAAACATGCCCTTCTCACCTAGTGAAGCTCCGAAAATGGCGTCACTCCAGCATAAGCCTCTATTCACGCAAAAGAGCAAAATTAGTATGCAAGATGACATAAGATCAGGCCAAAGCCAATAGCAAGCACTGCCGTTAAGCAAGATAAAGTCAGAATCTGAAAGAAACCTATTCAGGCCATACTTCGTAGCTTATTCTTACTAGGCAGGCCTTCACATCACTATATTATGTTATAATATGCTAAATAAGACTGAGATGGTGATGGGCGACGGTCATTATCAGGCTATTTATCCACATAAATGGCACATTCATTACATTAAGGTAAATGTATAAAAACAATTGTATATTATGGGTGCAATTCCAAGATATGATAACAAGCGCCATCTGGCAGTTCTAATTGCAAAAAGCGGATAGACTAGATTTATTGAGTATACATCCCTTGAGAAAAAAGAAAAAACGGACATCATCTTTAATACGGTGTACGTTTAATTTAAAAAAAAAAAAACACCGTAAGCGATCAGAAAAATGGGTGAAGGCACCATGAAAAATATACCATAAAGTAAAAAGATATAGTGGTTTCTTCGACAATGAGAGGGGTGTACTAGAACGAAACTTGACACAGAATATCAAAAGTGTACAAGATAACCCTAAAAAGGAACACTTGTTTACTCGACAATGATTCATAAAATTAGCGTGTGTGACCACACAGCATGATATATGAGGATTCTTAAAGAAGTCACCTCATATAGTTTTTTCATTTTATGTTTAAAACGTTTTTATTGAAACAAAACAAACCATGGGGGAGGGGGGTAGGAGGTTAGGGTACATTTAATACAATCAAAGAAAAAAGGTGCAACTCAAGAGGGTTGGCGATGGATAGCTCGATGGGCCAGGGGAAAGGCACAGTAAATGAAAGGCTAGAAATGCAAACTGTGGAATCCCTGCGTGCATATCCAACACCCCAAATCTGAGCAATGAAAGCCAGCAGCAACTCGACAAAGCACAATCCACCCCCCCCCCATCCTCCCAGTAAAGAAAGGAAGGAAGAAAAAACAATACCCCACCCCCCCCGTCCTATGGTCCCGCGTCAGATTAGTCCTCACCAAGAAGCCCCGCACCCCCCCCCCCCGGAATTCGGTGGACAGCAGCGCTAGAAAGGGTTGCCACAGCTCTTCAAATTGGTCTATTTCCCCCGCCACCGTGAGCGACAACTTCTCCATTCCCAGCACATGCCAAAGCCTATGCAACCAACCCGTGATGGAGGGGACAGTGTTGGTGCGCCAGTGGATAAGGATGTTCTGGACCGCAGACCCCAGCGCAATCGCGATCTGCCTACCCCTGCGGGACTTCAGTGGGTACATTAGGTCATTGGGGAGGCCCAGCAGAACATACGCCGGGAAGCGCGGCAGCTCTATCACAAAGTGCTTATCCACCTCGTCCAAAACTTCCTTCCAGTAAGCGGTCAGCACGGGGCAATCCCAAAGAATGTGTGAGAGGGTACCCTCCTGCCCGCAGCCCCGCCAGCACCCCTTGTCAGTGTATTTATGCATTTCATACAGTCGCTCCGGGGTGTAATACCAATAAGTGGACACCTTAGTGAAGGTCTCCGTAAGGCCCGTGTGATATGCAGAGTGCCGCGCCCGATACGCAATTTTGTCCCATTCCTTGTGGCTGAGTGTCCTACCCAATTCCCTATGCCAGCGCTCCCTCCCCGGGTTGTAATAGTGAAACGGCGGGGGTTGTAGGTACTTGTACAGATCGGTAATTAGCTTAGCGTCGGAGGTCCGGGTAGCCAGCCACCTCTCATACGGTGTAATTTGACGAGTAGCGGTGTCACACACCTGGGGCTGGAGGGCCCAATGCCGAACCTGCATGTAGCGCAATCTGTCCAGCTCCGTCAGGCCGAACTCCTGTCGGAGTTGCTGAAACGGAATCACTCCCTCCGGGCCATAGATCTGGAAGAGCGCCCTGCAGCCCGCCTGCACCCAATGGGAGAAAACTCCCGGCTCCATCCCTGGGGAGAAGTCCGGGTTGCCCGCTATGGGTGTGAACGGCGAAGGGAAGGTGGTGAGGCCCCGAGCCTCACAGACTGCGTCCCACACCCGCAGGGGGACCCGCGTAATAAAAGAAGCGTAAAGGTTAGGGGGGCGGTGCGCGCGGCGCAAGAATGGAACCTCTTGTAAAGTGCGGCCCGCCACTGCCTGGTCTTGAAAGAGCCAGTGTTTGTTGGACTCCCACCTGCTCCACTCCACCAAATATCGCAGCTGTGCCGCCTGAAAGTACTTACGGAGGTCCGGAATACCAAGGCCCCCCGCCTCCGGAGCAAGCGTGGAGAGGACCCTCTTCATTCGTGGTTTGCGGCCCTGCCAGACAAAGCGGGAGATGTCAGCCTGCATTTGTCGTATCCAGCCCACCGGGGGCTGGAGAGGGAGGGCTCGGAAAAGATACAGTATCTGGGGCAACACCGTCATCTTAACCGCCGCGACTCGCCCCAGCCAGGACAGTAGGCCTTTGCTCCAGCGACCAAGCTCCTCCTTGATCTTCCTGCTGAGGGAGGCATAGTTAGCCGTGACCATCTCCGGTAATGTGGGCGCCAGCAGAATCCCCAGGTATGGCACCGTGGAGGAGGACCACTGCATGGGGAAGAGTCGCTGAAGGTCCCTCCTGGTGTCCGCAGCCAGGGACACGTCTAACGCCACCGACTTGCTCATATTCATTTTGAAGCCGGCCACACAGGCAAAGGCGTCTAGTTCCTGGAGGCAAGCAGGCAGCGACCTCCTAGGGTCGTCCAAGGTCAACAGGACATCGTCCGCGTAGAGACTGACAGTGTGGACATACTGGCCCATCCGGACCCCAACCGCATCCGGGTTATCGCGAATCCTCTGAGCAAACGGCTCCATGTAGAGGGCAAACAAGAGCGGCGAGAGGGGGCAGCCCTGCCTTGTGCCGCGTTCGATGGCAAATCCACCGGAGCTACACCCGTTGACCCGCACCGACGCTGAAGGATGCTTATAACAGTTGAATACCATGGTGCGGAACTTATCCCCGATTCCCAATTTCTTGAGAACCAGCTCGAGATACGGCCAGTGAACTCTGTCGAAGGCCTTCTCCGCGTCGACGGACAGCAACATCCGCTCCCCCGGGATCCGCGAGGCCTTCTCCAGAACATGCGCCACCCGCTTGGTATTGTCAACCGTCTGTCTGCCGGGTACAAAGCCAGCCTGGTCCGCCTCCACCAATCCGGGGAGGTGTGGACCCAGCCTGGACGCTAGAATCCCTGTATACAACTTGAGGTCGACATTTAAGAGCGAGATGGGTCGATACGAACCGCAGAGGGCCCGGTCCTTCCCAGGTTTCGGAATTACCGTGACCGTCGCCCTCAGGAGATCCGGTGGGATGGCTCCCGGTTCGGAAAAGGAATTAAATAGCCGAGTAAGGACAGGGGCCACAGCCGTGCAAAAAGTCTTATAAAACAAAGACGTGTACCCGTCCGGGCCCGGGGCCTTACCATGCTTCAGCCGCGCGATAGCGGAAATCACCTCCTCAACATGGATATCCCGCTCCAGGTGGTCCGCCTGAGCCGGATCCTATTTTCGGCTGCGGAGATAGAGATAAATTCCCCCCGGAGGACTGCCTTCAATGCCGCCCACTGTGTCGCCTGCGAAGTGTCGGTGTTGCTATTGTGAGTTAGGTAGTCCTGTATGACCTCCCCAATGCGCTGCACTACAGACTTTTTGTGTAAAAGGGTATCCCGGAGGCGCCACACCCCCCGAGAGGGGGAGGCCGCCGGCCACTGGAAAACGCCGGTGACTGGTGAATGGTCAGACAAGGTCAGGACCCAGATGTCCGCCGCCGTGGCAGCGGCATGCATCGGTCCACTCACCAGAAGGTAGTCCAGCCGTGAGTAGGTTTGATGTGCGTGTGAAAAGTAAGAGTAGTCCCTATCCGTGGGGTGCATGGAGCGCCAAAGGTCGTGTAAGTCCATTTCCGCAATCCGGGCCTTCACAGCCTGGGACAGTTCCCCCGTCTGCGGGAAGCGCTGCGCCGATCTGTCCATCACAGAATCGAAGACAATATTAAGGTCTCCCCCCAGAATGACGTGGCGGTCGGGGGAAGCAGTGACATCCACCAACACGGAGTCTAGGAAACGCTCTTGGTGGTCGTTTGGGCTATAAACGGAGCCAACCGTAAACGCTATGCCTCCTAAGCGCATGCGATACGCAAGAAGCCTCCCCTTCTGTTCAGCACACTTATACAAAACCTCCCCCCTAAAGGAGCTCGCTAGAAGAATGGCTACCCCCGCCGTCTTGTTCGCTGCCGAGGAGAAGAACTGGGTAGGGAACTTAGCAGAGCGCAGCCTATGGCAATCCCGGGACAATAAGTGGGTCTCCTGTAAAAGGCAAATGTCCGCCTGCGTCCCCTCCAGCAAAGATAAGATCGCTCTGCGCTTCACGGGGTTGTTCAGACCCTGAACATTAAGGGTCACTACCTTTAGGGCCGACATTCCTCTCGGGGATCGGGAGCGCCGTGCAATGGGCAGGGGCTCAGCGGGTGGGGCGCGCGGGGCAGCCGCGCAGGACAAGCCATAACAGACCAAGCGTGGGCATGGACAACGTCGGACGGGACCTCCCCAACCCCAGAACAACCCCTACACCCACCCAAAACACAACCCTGGCAACTAGCCAAACGCAAACTCAAACACCCCATTGTCCCAGTCAAGCCCCAAAACGGGCAAGTCCGTAGAAAGGAACGAAGTGGACGTCCAGCCACTCACCTCCAGCCGCTCCCCCCCGACCCCCCCCGCCCCGAACCCAGCATTTAAAGAAGCTAAAGGCATCTCCCCCCGGAGTGAGTGTTAGGCCGTCAAGGCCACGCCGGTGGAACCGGCCGAGTCCCTGGCCGCCGCCCTCAAAGCGTCGGCCATGTCCGCCCTGATGGTAGGGGAATCAGGACGCCCTGCGCTGGCCGCTGATCGTCGCCTCGCCGACCTCCGCCGGCTCCGTCTCTCCGAGGCCCTCCACGACGGTGTAGCTCCTTCCTCCTCCGCCGCCGTAAGCCCCAGGACTCCACAAATGTCCTGCAAGGGCGTAGCTGGTGTAGCACCCCGTTCCATCGGAAGATCAGGCGGAAGGGATGACCCCAAGAGTACGGCGTCTCGTGCTCGCGCAAAAAGTCAGTGGCAATCCTGAAGGACCTGCGTTTCTGCAGCGTGATGGCGGAGAGATCCTGGTAAAGCGCCACCGGCCGCTCCCGGAAAGTCAGGGGCTGTTTCCTGCGGGCCTCAGTCATGATGCGTTCCTTCAACGGGAAATCGGGCAGGAAGGCCAGAATGTCCGGTGGAGGTGCCGATGATGGGCGCTGCCGGCCAACCCTATGTGCCCTATCAATGCTAATGGGGAAGTCCGCAGCTTCCCCCAGGATCTCTCGGAACAGGTCCCGCAGGTAGCTCCCCAGATCGGACCCCTCGTCTGCAGTCGGCACACCACGCACTCGAATGTTGTTCCTCCGTGATCTGTTCTCAAGGTCCTCAGAGTGGGCCTGGAGCTCAACACACTGCTCCCGGAGGCGGAGAACGTCCTGTTGAAGATGGACTATCTCCTCCTCCCGGCGGTGGGCCTCCGTCTCCACCGTTTCAACGCGCTCGCCAAGGCCCTCCACTTCCCTGCGCACTTCCCGGACCTCGCTGGCCACCTCCCGCTTCAGTGTCTGGAAGTCCTCCCTGAGGGAGCTAAACAGTTACTCCATAAAGGTCCTCGTGACGGGTGGCTCCCCCCCAGTCACGTCCGCCGAGGCTCGGGAGGTCCCCGGCGAAGGCTGTGTTCTGTCCCGCAGTTGCTGGGCCCTGCCAAGCATGTCCGGCAGGGTGCGGTCCCCCTTCTTCGAGCCTCCTCTTCCAGACATCGCAAGCACTGCGGTCGGGCACTGGTCCAGCCGCCCCAGGGATGCCCAGCTGCTGGCAAGCACTCGACGTGGGTGTCCCCCCACAAGCAGGGTCGCTGCGTCACAGGTGACAAGATGGCGGTCCAGTCCGGTCACCGCCAGCCGCGGGTGCCCATCCGAGACAGGAATGGAAGCTACAGTGGGGGGCTCCTCATCCGCACATCCCCCAAAAAGTCAGCCCGGCAGCAGCGGCGGTCACATACATCCACCAGCAAGGGCTCCGGTGAAGGCCAACACCACTGATCCCACGGGGACAAGATGGCGGCAGGGCAGAGCGACCAGGCCCGGCGACACCACCGGGGCCCCCAAAACGCACAGCAATCAAATAGGTTCCACCGCCGGTTTCAGTCTGTCACACGCAGGGGCCCAGATGGTCCGACCCCAACAGAGGGTCCGCCGTACTTCGGCCAAGGAACAGGGGCCCACACAGTGCGAAGTGTCGCCGACACAGGTCTGAGTGCTAAAGCACCCGTCCGAAGTCTTCCGCACCGTCGGGTCCCCTCCCGCAGGGCTCCTTCACCCTCCGTCGAGCGACGGGCCAGATTCCCTCCAGATCGCAACTTTCAGCACCAGGCCCAGCCGAGGCGCCCGGAGAGCACTCCGATGCGCTCCGCCTCTCAGGCCCTCCTTCGCTCCTCGAGCTCGATCGGACTTTTTTGGGGGCTTCCCCCGAGGCGATCAGAACCAAAATGGCAACAACGTGCGCACCAGGTGCTCCGCCACGCTCCTCTTCCACGCTGAGCCTCAGCGGGGGGAGAAAAGCATAAGAAAAGGGCTCAAGCTTGGCCGGGCCGGAGGAGCTACGGGAGGAAGCGTCCGCTCACCCCCCCATCTTGGCCACGCCCCCCAGTTTTTCATTTTAAACACTTTGGGGCTGCTGGGGGGGTTCAGAAAGATGTATAACGCAATTAGCAGATTTTAGTGACCCAATGGGAACGTGAACTGGTAGCAAATAAAAATAAATATAAAAAGATTGGAAGTATAGAAGCATGTAAACAGCCATATAAAAAATGCAAGTACTGTTCGTACCTCATACCAATATTAGATGACATAGTATCCCTTTATAATGACATAATATCCCCATGGCCATGGCAATTCCTTCAGGCCTGTATGTTAATCATTTTCAAGGAAATAGTGCATTTCATGATCAGTATTAAAACCTTTAGTAATGCTGCGAAGCTTGCAGATCCATTTTGCTACACATTGCCCAAGCCCCAACTCCCGATCACCACCTCTTTCCATAGTTTCTGCATGCTCAATAGCATGGAACCAAAAGTTAGCCTGACCATCATGTTCTTTTATAAAGTGTTCTGTAAGGGGATATCTAGCATCCCTTTTGAGTATGACCCTCCTGTGTTCCTGAATTCTTATTTTCAGGCTCCGTTTGGTACTGCCTACGGGAATAAGTCCGCATGAACATCCAATAACATATACCACAAAGATGGTGTTACAGTTGATAAACTTAAAAATGTTATAGTTCCTCGAGCCATTGTAGGCAAAACTCTTGATTTTATTCACCCCCAGCTCACAAACGTTACAGGTGGTACAGGTAAAGAAACCATTCGGTTTTATTGGTATCCAGGTAGCTTTCTTATCAACATAGGTCTTAACATAGCTAGGGCAGAGATCATTTCTTAGAGTTCTTCCTAGTCTGTATGTAACAGAGGGATTAGTATGAATCACCTTTCGTAAACTGGGTATTTCACTCAGGAGATTCCAGTTTTTCTTTAGTAATTTGAAAATAGCACTATTGTGCACTGTGTATTGGGTGACAAATCTGACGTTGCTATCATCCTTACTAGTCCTTCTTCCTATGCTCAATGTAGTCTCCCTAGTAAGAGGACGTGCCCTTATTTCAGCTGTGTTCACAATTTTTTTATTGTATCCTCTTGCCAAAAATCTCTCTTTAACTGATCGAATATTGTTATCAAAGTTGGTTTCTTTTTCCCCATAGGGGATATTTTTGATGGTTGAACTGGCGCGTGCACTTTCCGGGTGTAAAACGCAGTTTCTTTACGGTACATAGTGCTGTGGATTTGCCCATCATTTATATAAAATGGAGATCCAAAAAGTTTATACTATCCTTGCTGTACTCCATTGTTAGTTTGACATTATAGGGGTTGGCATTAAGGTATTCATAATAGTCCAAAAGCTGTAACACAGTGCCAGACCACAAACAAATAATATCGTGGATATACATCCCCCAGAACACGATGTATTCAGTCCAGGGGAAGGCACGTCTGTTCCAGGCATGCCCCCTCTCAAACCACCCCATAAAGAGGCAAGCATAAAAAGGGGCAAACCTAGATCCCATGGCCGTACCTCTTTTTTGATGGTACCACAGCCATCATTCAAAACGTAGTTCCTATTGAGGACCAGTTTCATCATCTCAATGATCATCTGATTATGGTCCAAGAGATCAGCCCTGTCTCTGTCAAGATAAAATTCGGCAGCCTTTAGGCCATGCTCCTGCACATGCTAAATGCATGCGTATAAGCTGGTAACATCAAGGGTTACAAAGAGGAGTTCATCAGACCAATCAAAGTTCTGAAATTTAGTCAGGATATCTTTGCTGTCCTGGATGTATGAAGGTAGGTCCAAGACATGTTTGCTTATTTTAAGATCAATAAATTCAGAGATCTTTTCAGTAGCTGAACCAATAGTAGGGGCTTGATGTCTATGCCCTGAGCTTTGTGACAACGATCTCCTTCTTGCATGTCTCTTTGGCCTCCTTGGAGCAAATGGTCAAACCGCCCCTCGTCTTATTTCTAATATGCTTTCTCTTGGTGGTAACTTGCCACCCATATTTCATTTTTTTGTAGTTCTTTTGCACTATCACATGTATATCAATCGATAAATACAGCCCAGAACTATGTAATCACTAAACATGGGAACCACCATTACATGTTTACTTCCTTATGTTATGGGCCATTTCACTGATGTGTCCAGTCTAGTTTGCAAGGGGCAATAACAACCTAAAACCTGGATAGACCATCTCCCCCCTCACCCATGCAGTGCAAAGAGTAGTAACAGAACAAACCTTCTGTAACAGAATGTTCGAAGCATATGAGCTGCAGATTACACACTGTGCATAGATCGCCATCTGGTGTTGGGCCCGGATGTTGCAGTTGTTTTTCTCTTGTAAAGTCTTTGGAAGTCACGAGGTATGTGACTCCTCCTTTGGATCATATTGCACATGGGTTTTGGCTCCATCCTCAGATTGTTTTTTCCCGCCATCGGGCTCGGATGTGTTCTTCGCGCTCCAGTTCGGAACCGTTCTAGTTTTCCCGTTTGGCGCGCAATCCTTCCCCGTTTGACGGCATTGTCTCGATCGCGTTCTCCACACTCGACGTGACTCTCTGCGATCGAAGTCTTCGATTCCGGTCGTCGACGAAGGCCTTTGGGCCTACCTGGGCCTCCTGTCCTGGCTGATGGAAAGGACGCCATTTAAATAGTGTCCTCGATGTGGTTCGAAGTTTCCCCACACCGATCTACATGAGGTGTGCAACCTCTGCCTCTCCTCAGAACACGAGGCAAGGGACTGTCCAGCTTGCACCTCCTTCCGATCGAAGAAGACGATTCGGGACCGACGAGCAAGGAGAACTATGGCTCACTCGTCGACTTCGATCCCCGACGACATCTTCGAAGAAGGCGTCGATGTTCTGGAACAACAGCACACCGAAGAAGGCCTCGTCAGCACCTCCGAAGCTGAAGACTCCGACGTCGAGGACATCACTCCGGCACAGAGGGGCGTGAGTACAGACGTCGACCCCGACCCCAAACCCCCCTCCACGCCATTAAAAAAGGCTTCGGTCACGCCTTCGGGCCTAGGTATACACTGAGAGACTGCTTCCCATTCCTCGCTTCCGGGCCAGATTAAGAAGCTCATCAAGCCCTCAGGGAGCTCTGGCTCGAGCCAGCCTACCCTCTCTCATCCACACCGGCACCAAAAAAGAAAACGCCCCTTTCCTCGTCCTCGCCGAGCTCGACACCGTAGCACTCGGCGCCGAAGACTGGCACCGGTTCCTCGGCACCGATAACCTCCTCGAAGCTGAGCAAGAAATCAAAGAGCCTCGACTCCCAAGCCTCGAAGCCGAAACCCACAGAGGAAGACAAAAGACATTTCTAAACGCCACGGTTCCAAACAAAGAAACAGTGCCGAATCAACGCCTAAAAAACCCACGGCTCCGACACCATCGGCACCGAATGATCTGTCCCCTACAGATCAACTGTTTCGACCCGATCCTTACCAAAAAACCCTCGTAAAGGATCCAAAGACTGGGCATTTGACGCTTAGCACCAGAAAAAGACAACTGGACAAGCCTACACCAGCGCCACCACCAAAAAGGAGAGACTTTGCCACCTCCCCTTTGAGGATTCCTTCACCACCTCGTCCTCCTCCTCCTCCCCCACCCCATCATTCTCCCACACCATCTCAAGATGAGGATGATGACATTATCTACGACATAGGGGATGGAGCGGACAACCAACCAACCAACAGGGGACCCTACTCCTACAGGCTCCCCAGACCCATGGGACGACTACAACATCCCAGACGTCCCTAACGTCCCGCAGGACGATCTTTACCCTTCCAGACTCTTTCCCCCCCCCCACCCCCCCCCCCCCCCCCCCCCCCCCAGAGGACACAATGGGCTTTAACCAAGTACTCCCCACTACCATGGGGTTGATCTCCACACAGACCCCGTGGAGGAGGATTTCCTCTTAGATACATTCGACATTGCACACAGGTCCACCTCAATTCTGCCCATGCTTAAGGGGGTTATTAAGCACCCACCAGAGGTCTTTAAAGTCCCGGTTAGGGCAAGGGTCATCAACCCTCGCATTGAGAAGAAATATAAGGCCGCTCCAACAGATCCAACCTACATTAGAGGCCCGCACCACTAGACTCCCTGGTAGTCTCCAATGCGAGGAAACGTGCCAATTCCCAGGCATCAGGTGAGGCTCCACCGCCAGATAAGGTCTAAACACCTGGATGCCTCTGGCAAGCAGACAGCGTCCCAAGCGGCCAACATATTGCGCATTGCTAACACCCAAGCGCTCCTAGCCAGATATGACAGGGCACATTATGATGAGCTGGAGTCAATAATGCAACACCTCCCTGACAAATCTAAACATAGGGCCAACGAACTCATTCAGAAGGGTAAAACTATCACTAATTCCTCCATCCGTTGTGCCCTCGATGCAGCGGACACCGCCTCCAAGGCAATAAATTCTAGCGTCAATTCTAGGGTTCAAACCTGAGGTTCAGAGTTCCATCCTCAACCACCCCTTTGATGAGAAACACCTGTTTGGCCCTAATGTTGACGTAGTCCTTGAAAAAATGAAAAAGGACACAGACACCGCAAAATCTATGGGAGCCTTGCAGTCGCAAGCTCCCAGGCGCTCCTTTCGCTGTTCCTCCTTTAGAAGCACCACCAGAGGCTACTCCTCCGACAGTGCCTCTACTTCCTACAAGGCCCCTACCCAATCCACCTTCACTAGGGGTTACCAAAGAGACAGTATCTGAAAGAAACACGTTAGTTAGATTCCTCACCTTAGAATATCCCCAGGCGTCAGACTGGTTCCGGAAGATTTTTCGTCAGCAATACCCCTTGCGCGTCGCTAGGCGTCGTCTGCGGCTCCGCGTCCGTCGTCGGCGTCGTGCCCCGGAATGACGTCATCGGAGTACTTAGACGCCGCCCTCGCGCGCTGACGTCAGTTCTTCTTTTTTCAGCGCCAGTAAGCGCAGGTCCGGGAGAGCTACCCCATTAGTCAATTTTTGACTAACTTTTTTGACTCTTTTTGGTCAATTCTCGACTCTGGTGCCGGTAGGATGCCTGGTTTCAAGGCCTGCGACGACTGTCACCGACTGATGTCGGTGACCGATCATCATCACCGCCGGTGCCTGTACTGCTTGGGCCTTGACCACGACGCGGCGTCGTGCTCCGATTGTATGGCCCTGACATCGAAAGCTAGGCGGGAGCGGTCCCGCAAGCTTCTCGAGCTTCGCCACTCTGCTCTGCGTCGCTCTCGATCCCGGTCCAGGAGGAGGTCCAAGGATCGGTCGCGGAGCTGCACTCAACATAGTCACTCGTCTGGCTCGAAGTCTTCGGGTAAGTCGAGGCACTCCAAGAAGTCCAAGAAGCGACACCGCTCTTCGGACTCCCCTCGTCGGTCGCGTGACTCTGCTGAGGGTCCGGGTGGTTCCACCCCCGCGGCTCCGCAGGCGCCGCGCAAGTCCCCATACCCGACGGTCCCTGGGACTGACGCGACGCCGGCGGAGGTCAGTGCCTTCCTCTCGGCCATGAGGAGCCTGACCCCGCCGTCGACTCCCGCTGGCGCGCCTTCGGGCCCCGCGGACTCGACTGGGCGACCTCGCATGCCGGCGGCTCCAGCCCCGGCGCCGCTGGAGGCTCCGGCCCCGACGCCGCAGGTCCCCGAGGGGCCCGAGCCTGGGCCCCCGTCGACGCCGGTCGACCTCGTTACGCCTCCTCCGCCGGCGCCGACACCGATTCCACCGCCGACGCCGGCTCCGGTCGACGTCGATCCCTGGTTCAGCCCCTGTCCGGTCCCGACACCGCATCCGACGCCGCTAGAGACACATATTGTCTATCGACCGGCTCCGATCATTCCTCCTGTTTACCAGGAATCGGATGACGGGGGTGACTGGGAGGGGTCTGATGACCCTATGGCCCTTCAGAGCCAACTTGCACAGGACTGGGCAGATGAACTGGGGGAGGCCAGTGGGTTGGATACCTCTCCGGACACTGGATTCATCCGACTGTGGCTTCGGAGGAGGGTGCAGCTTTTTCTGTGGTGCTGCGCAAGGCGGCCGAAGCCCTTGGGCTTGAGCTGCCTGCCGTGGCGACTAACATCCTCACTGAGGTGCTTCAGTCTGCCGCATGCTCCACTGAGCCTCTGCTGCCATTCAATGAGGCCCTCACTGACGTTCTGCAGGGCACCTGGTCCAAGCCCTCCACAATCCCTCCTGTGGATAGGAACGTTGCCAGGCGCCACCGCCCTGCTCCGGGCGACCCCAGTTTTCTATCCCAACACCCCACCCCCGAGAGTCTGGTTATCCAGGCCTCTACCTCTCAATCCTCCTTCCCGTCCGCTCCTCCGGACCGGGATTCCAAGAGACTGGAACAGTTTGGTAAGAAGCTGTTCTCTTCGCTCAGTTTGGGCCTGCGGTCTTTGAACACCGCCTGTCTCTTGGACCGTTATTCCCACTCTCTGTGGGATGCGGTGGAGGACGTGCTGCCACTGTGCCCGGAGGAGGCCCGGGCGCGGCTTTCCTCGGCCCTGGCCGATGGGAGAGATGCAGCGCGCCATGCAATCCGATGTGGGCTTGACACTACGGACTCGCTGGGTAGGGCGATTTCTACCACGGTGGCGCTTCGACGTCACGCCTGGCTGCGGTCCACGTCCTTTTCAGGGGATGTCCAGAGCACCCTCATGGACATCCCCCTTTTTGCTGAGAAAGCGGACAGTGCGCTGGCTCGCTTCAAGGACTCCCGGGCTACAGCCACGTCCTTGGGCCTCTCGGCCCCGCGGCCACAAACTTCCGCTTTTCGCTCCTTTCGTGGCCAAGGAAGGGGCACCTCCTCACGTCCGCCTAGCCACCGGCCGCAGAACCAGCCTGCACGCGGTCGCGGACGTGGTTTCCGCCGAGGCGGTACCTGAGGACGACGCGGTCAGTCCACATCCACCCCGGCAGCGTCCGCCTCAAAGCCTTCCTAGTCCGAGCTTTCAGGCCCATTCCACGCCAGTGGGCGGCAGAGTTCGCCATCACCTGCTCCACTGGCGTTCCGTCACATCGGACAGGTGGGTGCTGCAAATCGTCCGAAGGGGCTACTCCCTCCCCCTCGAGTCGACCCCTCCAGCCATGCCACCGCAGCACCACCGTATCTCGGGGGATCATTTGAATCTTCTCCACGAGGAAGTTTCGGCCCTCTTGGCCAAGGGGGCCGTCGAGCGCGTTCCGAGCCCAGAAGTAGGTCGTGGTTGTTATTCCCACTACTTTCTGGTTCCCAAGAAGGGCAAAGGGGGCCTACGCCCTATCTTTGACCTCCGGAACGTCAATGCCTTCCTTCGGAAGGAACGGTTCAAAATGTTGACTTTGGCTCAGGTTCTAGCTGCCCTCGACCCTGGAGACTGGTTGGTAGCGTTGGACTTGCAGGACACATATTTCCACATCCCCGTCCTGCCGGCCCACCGGCGTTACCTGCGGTTCACGGTGGGTCAGGAGCACTTTCAGTTGACGTGCTCCCCTTCGGCCTTACCAGTGCCCCTCGGGTGTTCACGAAAGTGATGGCGGTGGTCGCAGCTCATCTGCGCAGATCAGGGGTTCCAGTCTTCCCCTATCTCGACGACTGGTTGTTGAAGGCGGGCTCGCCCCAGGCAGTCGTCTCCCACCTCCAGACTACGGCAGATCTCCTGCATTTGCTGGGGTTTTCCATCAACGTGCCGAAGTCACACCTGAGCCCCTCTCAGAAGCTCCTCTTCATCGGAGCGGTTCTCGATTCGGCGTAGTTCCAAGTCCATCCACCGGAGCAGCGGGTCCGGGATATACAGGCCCTGATTCCCATCTTTCGGCCTCTATCCTGGGTTTCGGTCAGGCTAGTGTTGCGGCTTCTGGGGCTGATTGCCTCCTGCATCCTACTAGTGCATCACGCCAGGCGGCGCATGCGGGCTCTGCAGTGGGACCTGAAGTTTCAGTGGGCCCAGCATCACGGCAACCTGTCCGACCATGTCTTGATCTCGGAGGGCACTGCACAGCAGTTGCAGTGGTGGCTCACGGACCGCGATTGGGTCAAGGGCAAGAGCCTCTCCCTACCCCTTCCGGAGCATGTCGTAGTGACGGATGCGTCCCTCCTGGGATGGGGTGGCCATATGGGAGAGGCAGAGATCAGAGGCCTCTGGTCTCCGGCGGAGCTCGCCTCCACATCAACTTGTTGGAGCTGCGAGCGATCCGACTTGCACTGAAAGCCTTCCTTCCCTCTGTCCGGGGAAGTGTCGTGCAGGTGTTCACGGACAACACCACCGCCATGTGGTATTGCAACAAACAGGGCGGGGTGGGGTCGTGGACCCTTTTTCAGGAGTCTCTGCGCCTCTGGACATGGCTGGAACACCAGGGCGTCACCCTGGTGGTTCAACATCTGGCGGGCTCTCTGAACGCCAGAGCAGACGAACTCAGCCGCCGGTGCATGATGGATCACGAATGGCGTCTGAACTCCGAGGTGGCGCAAGGTCTCTTTCAGCAGTGGGGAGAGCCTTGGTTAGATCTATTCGCCACCGACGAGAACGCGCAATGTCAGCAGTTCTGCGCGTAGGAATTTCCAAGGCGGCACTCGCTTGGCGACGCTTTTCGTCGCGATGGAGTTGCGGTCTGTTGTACGCCTTTCCGCCTATACCACTTCTGCCCAGAGTGCTGAAGGAGATCAAGCGCGACCGGGCCCAAGTCATCTTGGTGGCTCCGGATTGGGCACGAAGGTACTGGTATCCCGAGCTACTCAGTATGTTGACCGATCCTCCGATACGTCTGCCCCTTCGGGAGGATCTTCTGTCGCAGCAGCAGGGGATGGTCCTCCACCCGAACCTGTCCAGCCTCCACCTCCATGCGTGGAGATTGAGCGGCGGCAGTTGATGCCATTTGACTTGCCTCCTGAAGTCTGTGATATCATTCTGGCAGCCAGGCGTCCCTCCACAAAGACGGTATACGCCTGCCGGTGGAACAAATTTGTGGCATGGTGCACAGCAAAGGCTGTGGATCCCCTTTCCGCCCCTCTTTCTGAGGTTCTCCTCTTTCTTCTTTCTTTGGCCCGGCAGGGCTCTGCCCTGGGCACCTTGAAAGGTTATCTTGCTGCTCTCTCTGCCTTCTTACAGCTTCCAGATCAGCCCTCTCTTTTCAACCCCTGTTGTGTCACGCTTTCTTATAGGCATTACTCACACGTTCCCTCCTGTTCCGTTTGTAATGCCTCAGTGGGACTTGAATCTTGTCCTGACATTCCTGATGTGCGCTCCCTTCGAGCCTCTTCACAATTGTTCCCTTCGTCTTCTGACTCTTAAGACTGCTTTTCTGGTAGCCATCACCTCGGCTAGACAGGTGAGTGAGCTCCAGGCTTTATCTTCAAAGCCTCCTTTTCTGTCTGTTCATCCGGACAAGGTTGTCCTTCGACCTCGTCCCTCCTTTCTTCCGAAAGTGGTGACTCCGTTTCATCTTGGGCAGTCTGTCACCTTGCCCACCTTCTTTCCGCCTCCGCATCTTTCCAAAGAGGAAGAGAGGCTCCACCGTCTGGACCCAAAACGTGCGCTCTCCTTTTATTTGGACTGCACGAAGCAGTTCCGGGTGGACGACCAACTTTTCGTTGGATACGTGGGTGCTAAGAAGGGGAAAGCTGTGCACAAACGGACCATCTCTCGGTGGGTCGTTTTGTGCATCAAAATTTGTTATTCCTTGGCAAAAAAGGACCCTCCTGCTGGGCTGCGCGCCCATTCTACTCGGGCCACTGCGGCTACTACTGCTTTGGGACAGGGTGTCCCTTTGCAGGACATCTGTCAGGCGGCGACGTGGGCTTCGCTACACACGTTTTCCAGGCATTATTGCCTTGACAGCCAAGTCCGGAGGGATGGCTTCTTTGGCCGTTCTGTCCTCCAGGACTTTCTGGTGTGATCTTGGTTCGCAGACCCACCACCGGGGATGGTATCGCTTGGGTATCTATTCTAAGGTGAGGAATCTAACTAACGTGTTTCTTTCAGATGTACGAGTTACTTACCTTCGGTAACGATGTATCTGTAAGAAACATTAGTTAGTTAGATTCCTCACCGACCCACCCATCCTCCCCGTTCTGCGAACTGACATCTAGGGTTAAGGTTATCCTTTTCAGGCCCCTAGATTTTATTTTTGGCACCAGTGTCGGTCTTTGCATGGCTCTGCGTTCCTGGCGCGGAAGGCTATGTACAAGAACTGACGTCAGCGCGCGAGGGCGGCGTCTAAGTACTCCGACGTCATCCCGGCGCACGACGCCGACGACGCCTAGCGATGCGCAAGGGGTATTGCTGACGAAAAATCTTCCGGATCCAGTCTGACGCCTGGGGATATTCTAAGGTGAGGAATCTAACTAACTAATGTTTCTTACAGATACATCGTTACCGAAGGTAAGTAACTTGTTCTTCGTGTCTTTCTCACCACCACACAAAGGCAACCCCATCTCCAAATCTGGGATAGCTAGGTGGATTGTTAAATGCATACAGATTTGCTAGCAAAGCAAAACGAGTGCTATCTATTCCCCCTAAAGCCCACTCTACACGTAAGATAGGGGCTTCCATGGCATTTTTAGGGAACATCACCTTAGATGATATCTGCAGAGCAGCTACATAGTCTACACCGCACACTTTCACTAAACACTATTGTGTAGATGTGCAAACTAAGCAAAAAACTAGTGTGGGCCAGGCTGGCCTCAAAACATTGTTTCAAACAACTGCAACAGATACTGGTGGTCGCCGCTAGGATCGAGTACTGTTATATAATCTATGCGCAGTGTATCATCTGCAGCTCATATGCCTCGAACGGAATATGCTACTTACCAGTATGCATCTGTTCTTGGCATGTAGAGCTACAGATCTACACACGCCCACCCGGCTACCTTTATCTGTTCCAGTTTTATCTTATTTAGATACAGCACACGTGGGCATCTTTCCTCTTTCTTACAAAGCTCCATCATTTCCCCGCTGGCGAAAAACAATCTGAGGATGGAGCCGAAGCCCATGCGCAATATGTTCCAAAGGAGGAGTCACATACCTCGTGACTTCCAAAGACTTTACAAGAGAAAAACAACTGCAACATCCGGGCCCAACACCAGATGGCGATCTATGCACAGTATGTAGATCTGCAGCTCTACACGCCAAGAACAGATGCATACTGGTAAGTAGCATATTCCTTAGAGATGAGTGTAACTGTACATTGATGAGGATTTTAGTTAATCTTCTTGCATTATGGCGTAGAAAAAGGATATGAGTATAGGTTGTTTATATCATAGGGCATTACTTAACCTTAACCTCCATGAGGGCTTTGTTCTTCCTGTTTCCTCTAGTTACTCTCAATTCCTTTATTTTATGCTTTTCTCCTCTTCTGTCTTGACTTGCTTCAAGTTCCCTCGTACCAGTTTGTTGCAGTACTTCTTTTGCCTCCTCTGGTGTTTAGATCACATATGTTGTTGAACGAGGAGAAAAAGTGGAAATGAAGTCCTCACAGCTCATGAATCGTTTTGCGTTGTGGGCGCTGTGTACTCCTTGAAATTTTTCATTTGGCTATGGACAGAGGCAAGGTGTCTTGAAAAATAATTATAGTGTCTCATCTAAACAGGATGTCTTTCTATTTTTGAATAGTCAGTATTTCTTCTTTTATCACCCTGTGCAGGTTTGGTCAAGCTCCCATATCTGGACTTCTGTAGACTGGAGTATGTGGCAAGTTAAGGCCTAGGCATTACCTTTAAGTTCGTAATTGGTGACCACCTGATTTATTCCTCTGATTCTTAAGATGTTCAATCTGGAATGGCTTTACAGGTTTCGATCTTCTCTGTCTGGTCTTTGTTATACTGTTCAAGAATATCTCATCTGGCCAATAGTTTGTCTTGTTCAGCTGTTTGTTTCACCACACTGTTCTCATGTAGTCCATTCTGGTTTCAACCTTTTGTATCTAGTAATCAAGGTCATTAAACACGTTTGCATAATACTGTCTTGGAGAAGTTCAGGTTTTTTGCTTTTTTAAAAGTTCTTGTAGCAAGAGCTGTATGTCTTCTTTAGTGCAAGGCAACCTTGGGTCCTTGATGTCCGCTGTTTTGTCCTCACCTGGCTCCCCCATTAAGTGTTTTTTTAGTTCCTCGTTTCTCACATTTTTGTGAAGATAGCTTGTCTTTTAATGAAGGAGTTGTAGGTGCCCTAAACATTGCTGCCACCTTTTGGCAGCTTTTTTCCCTTTTGAGCATTTCCCGTCTTCCCTTTTGATACGGGATGGATCTTTATTGTTGAAAACGACATGGGATAGTGGTTGGCTTGTATGATGGCTCCACAGGGAAAGGGAGCTTCTTTGTATTGTAGCCTCTAATGCCTCTAGGTTTGCTGTCTTATTATGCCAAACGGATGGTTTGAAGCATTAAAATTCTACTTTTCACATCTTACTTCAGAGGACTGAGTGCATGCTTGTGGCTGTTGGGTAAGTTATTAGTCAATCCTCCTTCGTTGTTGTGTTGAGGTCTACAGTGTTGGGTCTCAGTGTTTGTGCAGCTATTGTTCTACCAAGCAAAGGGAGCATCTGATTTATTAACTCAATGGCTTTCTTGTTCGAGTATCTGATTTATTAACTCAACTTGGTTGATCTCAATCTTTGCATGTTCTGAGGATTAAGATGTATTAATAAAGTGGATCTCTTGGGGTTTCAGTTTCAGGCTGCTGTTTGCAATAGGCCTTGTGATGTCCCACCTTTCCTGGCTGGCAGACAAAACATCCATATCTCGACGGCTGACTTATCAAAGCCAGCACTTTGTCAACATCACACTGCAAAGAACATAAACCTGCTCTGTTAGGCTTCACATCAATTTCCCAAAATCTCATATTCAGCCTATACAAAGTGAAAGTACTTTATTCGGTTTAAGTCAATAACCATAAAAGCAACAGGTAAAAAAATTACAATTAAAGTGGCTAAATACACAGTTTTTGTAACAAGGGGGGGAAGCACAAAAATTTTCTGTAAGAACAATTAAAATGTATCCATCCATCGATTTTCGGAGTTTAAAAACATATTAAAAAAATTCTGACAGTGATGCAACAATAAGTACAGTGTCCATTCTTTGCAATTCTAAAAATGCTGGGCGGCATCTATTTACATTCATCTCTTTAGGGATTGGGACAATAAATTTCCTACGGGGCAAAGTGTAAGATCTACAGAAAAACAGCACATGAATATCGGATTGCAGAGATAATTCATCACATGGACATAAGCACAATTCATTAGACCAGGAGTTCATTACTGGGAATGTTAATAATCTAAAAACAATATTAAATCTAAAACGTGTAAGACAAAATCTGTCGTAATTTGACATAGGGAGGCTTGAGTATGGTTGTAATTTAACTCCGCTTAGTATCAACTGATGGGAGCAAACCGTCTTTTTCTTTATTTCCTCTAGCAATCTTTTTTCCCTGAGGTGTTCCATACACAGTTTTTTCAATAATTTTCTGGATATGTATGCCATTGAAGGTGGATCCTCATAGTATTGTTGACCGTCAATTTCTGTCAAGAAGCATTTCACATAGTTTAACCATTTAAAAACATTGACATTTTCAAGTTGTAACACATCCTGAAGTATGGCATGGTTTACTACGCACTCATTAACAGTCCATACCCTATGCCACAGTAAGATGGGCTGAATTCTTATTATATCAGAGATATACGACTGCCCCAGCTCCTCATGACAATTAAGGGTTGCAATACTATAGGGTACAGACAACATGTACCGCATGAACTTGTTTTCAACTAATTGCATTGCATTTATGTTAGCGTACCCCCAAAGTCCTGATCCATACAGAGCCACCGATATACACGTTGCATTGTAAATGATTAAAATTTCCCTTATGGGTTTCTTTCCCAACTTTTTTATAAAACTCTTTAGGGCCATTATTGTCTTTGAAAGCAAGAGAGTTCTTGCCTTTATAGCGCTTGTCCATGAACCAGTCTCATGAAACAAGATGCCTAAATAGGGGAAGGAGGGCGTGTTTTCTAGGGGAGTGTTGTTTATAAACATGGTTTTCATTTGCTTCTTAGATCGTGTTCCACAGTTCATGGTAAAGGTTTTACTACAGTTTATTTTCAAATCTAAACTGAACATGAACTTTTTGAAGCATGCTATCAAGTTTTGGAGGGCAATGGGTGTTCGCGACATTAAAACAGCATCGTCCGCATACAAGAGTGCAGGGATAGATCTTTTACCAACCATAGGCATATCCCTGCACTCCTGCAGTAGACGAGGCTCCAACCCATTTATATAGATCAGGAATAGAAAAGGCGCCAGGACGCATCCCTGGCGTACTCCGCGCCCTATCCCAAATGATCTACTACATTCCCCCCTCTTCCATAACGAACAGTAGCAGAAGCCCCAGAAAACAGCTCCCTCAAGAAACGAATAATCGGATCTTCCACGCCCATCCTTTGCATCAGTTCCCATAGTTTGTTGTGAGACACACAGTCAAAAGCTGAGGTAAGGTCGACAAACGCAAGGTATAGCCGCTCCCTTTTTATCGATATGTACTTCTGCTGGACAACAAATAAATTTAAGCACTGCTCGATAGTTCCTATGCCCCTTTCAAAACCAAATTGTAGATCGCTTATTACCCCATTATCCTCCGCCCAGTTTTGTAATTTGGCTAAAATAACTCTACCGAGGATTTTTATAGATGAGTCGAGGAGGGATATTGGCCTGTTACATGCACAATTTTGCCTATCTCCCTTCTTGTAGATGGGTACAATGGTAGATGTGAACCATGACGGACTTAGACCCCTCGCTAATGCTGCATTAAAAAGCTGTACCAGAATGGGGCCCCAGATGTCACTGTTAGCTTTATACAGATCTGCTGGGATCCAGTCTGGACCTGCTGCCTTTCCACTCTTCGTAGCTTTCAAACTCAATAAAACCTCAGGCAGGATAACCACTACTTTTTGGGCATCCTCCCCTTTCTCGCATGCTAAGTGGGAATCTTTTTCGTGACTTTGTTCTAAGCGCATGTACAGGGTGGAGAAATGTGTGACCCAGTCATCTTCACTGATCGCAATTTCCATACGAGCCTTGGTGTTATCAAAGAGGAAGGGGGCATTTACCACCCTCCAGAAAGCAGATGTGTCTTTAGACTGTGAGGCTTCACATAGTTCTTCCCAAGCCGCCCTCTTTATGGCGTTCCTCCTCTGTTTCAGTGCCAAATTGTAACGTTTCCTTAAGTCTCTTATTAAGGAGGGGTCCCGGGGTGCCCGGTGGATGGCATATTTAAGCTCAGTGAGGGCCTTAGTGCATGCATTATCAAACCATCTTCTACTGTTCTTGGGCCTGTTCCTAGTAACCGCCCTCAGGCTCTCTTTAATGGTGGCTGCTATAATATTAAAATGCTCTATTATATTTTCACTCTTAGAGTATTCGTCCAGGCAAATTCCAAAGCTATCTATACAGGTGTTAACCAGGTTGGCTAAGAATTCATCCGGGGCCACCTTGCTCCACTTAAGCCTATACCCATTTTGTCTCCTCAGCATAACGTCCGGGGCTGCCTGCATTTGGGACTTATCATTTTGACATGCCGTAAATGGGATATCAATTTCAAGTACTTGTGGAAGATGCTCACTCATTGGTGACTCATGGATCTTATAACTAGAGATCCTGTATCCATAACTATTCGAACAGATAGTAAAATCAATGGTAGTCGATGCTCCCCTACCAATAAGGGTCGGGACAAATGGTGTTGGTCGCATGGCCAGTTCATTTACGTATCCCAGATCACAATTAAATAATCTCATTTAACAAATCCCCAGTTAAAGTATGATCAAAATGTGTGAGGTTAATGTCTTGCTCTAACATTAAACCGCAAATTCCTTTTTGACCCTTGTTACAAAGAGGACAGTTAAAATCCCCCCCATAGGATAATTACTTCCCTCTCCTTACTGTCTATTTCACCTTGTAAATCATCATTTAACCTTTTCACAATATCCTGGATTGCGCTGCTTGGGATATTGTTATAGAAGTTAATAATAATAAAACTAGTTCCAGTCTTAGTATCTATCACTACTTTGTGATAAAAACTACACTGAATAAAAACGTACCCTCTCATATGATATACAGTTTGAGAGGTACGTAATTAAACCGCCCTTAGGTCTCCTGTGTGTTCCTCCTACTGCAGGCGTACAGTAAGTTTTATAGCCATTTAAATGTATGGGCTCAATGGTCCAGGTTTCTTGCAAGGCCACAATATCCATATTATCTATGACAGTTTCCCAGGAGGGATTAGAGATTTTCTGCTTTAAGCCTGCCACATTCCAAAACATCACGGTACAGGTTTCTTTATGTCCAGCTATTGCTGTCTCATCCATGACAACAAGACCCCTATCATTCCCATTATTTTCAAATGTAGTTTTACCCGGGGTTTCTATCGGCCCAGGGATCTGATTATGGCTGCTTTTAAGGCATGGTCCCTTTTTGCATTTAACATACTCCTCCACCAAAATTTTGGTCAAATTAGCCAATTCATTACTCTCTGGCGCCCTCTTATTGCTCACATTAATAATAATCGTGTCAGACATTCCCTGTGATAAACTATTCGCTAATGAATTTAAAGGAATGTTTAAAGATGGCAACGGGTCAAGAAATTCTTTATGCTCCGGGCGTCAGTCAACCGCCTCCAATGGGCTAAACCTATTATAACATGGGATGAAGGGTGGAGCAAGCTGTACGCCTGGCCATTCTCCCCAATACTGCAGGCCACCCTGTTGGTTTCTCCCGGCCCTCCGCTGTATTAGGGTCCATCTGTCATCTCCACCCCCTCCCCAGCTATTGGGATTTGGATCCCTATACATATCATACCTCCTCCCTTCCCTGGGACAATTCACGTCCCTAGTCCAGCTCCCTCTATCATCTGGTTGTTCAGCTGGCGTATAAAAGTAGGACAGAGGTCTAGCCATGATCGACAAACCATGATTTCTAGGAACCCCCCGACAGATGTGATCTACTGTTCACGAATTTTCAAAAGTTATGACCACACAGTCCCCCTGTGATCTTTTCCTATTATAACCCACCCATGGAACCCTCTGAACCATTAGGATGTTACTGGCTAATGCTGAAGGTAGAGGGTGATTAGAATTTAACCAATGTATCACCTTATTTCTGAGTGCCCAAAAGGGTTCCGTAGTTTGAGGAGCCAGTTCCGGAACCCCAGTCAAGATTACCACGTAGGGGCATGCATCTGGTGGTAAATTGATGCTTCTACGTTTTTCGGGCTTCTCATGTTGGGCTTTATCGGGATTATGAGTGGGTGCATTGGGGGTAACTGTTGTACATAAGGTTGCTTCGGTAGCCGGTGTTGGTTTGGGACCATCTGTACTTACTACAGAGCAGGTGATATTTTGCGTGGCTTTAGGGAGGGTGTTTTAGGGGTTGATTTTTTCCTTTCCGCCCGTTTATTATTGATTGTCGGCGGTTTATCAGCCGGTAAGATTGCATGATTTACCCTTTTTTCCTGGCTACTATACTGTGCTTTTATGTCTTTCTGCAACGCCTGCAATAGCTTCTCTATCCCATGGAGCCTCTCTTCTAAGGGAGTGAGTAAGGATTTAATTAACATTGTCAAGGTACATATTAAAGGGTCCTCCCTTTCTGCTCGTACGCCTGTACTATTAGCTGTAATACTGTTAGAAAAAATGTCAGCTATTGTATCATCTAGTGTGGTGTCCTCTAGAATAGTCAGGGGCATTGTCTTGTGCACACGCTCTTCTTTCTCGGAGTCAAGCCCATTTATTTCCCCCGCTGCCTCCTTACTATTATCCTCCCTAATACCACCCACCTTAGCTACTTTTACTTTCTTGCCAATTAAGTTATTATTGTTGGCGCGTTTATTTTTTGGGATTGCACCCTCCCTTTTTCCTCTCATTTGACTATTTAGAGTCTCAGCCTGAGTGTCTAAGTGTTCCCCGGTCGTAGTATTTTCCATAAGATATAATGGTTGAGGATCAAGAGGGATCAGATCTTTGGGAGCAGGCTGAGTACAGGCGATATTATGTACCTCCGCATGTGTCTGCAGGGGGATGGATTCAGATAAAGCATTTTCAGGGCTACGTGCCACAGCTATGTGGCCCAAGGACGACCTCTTGGCAAATGCTAGGTCTTGGGATACCCTTCTCTCCATTAGTACTATCCCCTGATCTATCAAAGAGTTAGTGCGTACTATGAAGTCATCGAGTGTTCCCGTCAACTTAACCCCCCCAGCCGCAGCCTTACTTCTAGTTTCCCGTGTAGTCATTTTATATGGGCTGCAGATGTCAGATTACACAATAGGGAAAGGGAGTATGTTCCGACAAAACTTTTTTTTAAAGCATATGCAAAACAGGTCTGGTGGGCAAAAGCTATCCTGACTAAAGGTGATAAATACTATTATCTACTAATACAAGTTAAGGGCATACAAATGAAGCCACGGGTTATGACTGACAAGATATACTGTCAAAACAATGTCAAGGGGTCCCAAGAAAGGAGAACTGCGAAATATCAAAACAATAAATAATGTGGTTGGCTTACAGTTCCTTTATCCTTAGTCTGTTGATGAACCAGGGTCACTGGCCCAGCCCAGTCTCCTCGAGCCTCTGAGGGCCACAGAGGGCCCGCCCTTTGCCTGGGCTTAGCACGGCGTCCCGCGTGGCGGGAGGTGCGGCGCGTTTTTCTAGCGCCTCCGGCCGCGTTTGGGGGCGTGGCAATCCGAGGAATCCTGGATGGTGTAGTTTGACCAGTTCCCCCCGCTCTGCGGCAGCGCCTGTTCACCTGCGGCGGGGGGGGGGGGGAACGGCAGCAGGTGCGGATTTATGGCGGAACAACAAGGCTCACGGCTCCCGCCAGGGAAGGAGAGCAGTTCTGAAGTTTTGGCAGCGTCAGGTAAGAGAGTAAGCTCTCAGCCTATACAGTTTCAGCCGTAACTGGGGGCTATCATATATAAACAACTCGGACTAGCCTATCCCAATACAGCAAGAATCCAGATTTTTCAATTGCTAATACCACGTTTCCACCCAGTCAACAGTTAACATTCAGCACAATCATGCGCCTATTAGGTATGATGGCATCCTGCATTGCCATGGCTACTAATGAGTCCGCTTCAGGAATGTCAAGCATGACCGTGGTCTCAGTCACTGGGTCAGTTAGAGGATCTAGTGTTAATATACAGCCTCCCTCATCGCTCTCTGTAGTGGTGGAACACAAACAACCTGTTAAAAGACGTCCATTCCTGTACCCTATTCCCCACATCATCATGACAACAGGCGCATCACTGACAGGCTGGGGTGCTCACTTAATCAATCTCACAGTCCACCAGGCACCAGAGTCTCCACGTCAGATACCTTGAGCTTCAAGCTGTTCACCTAGCATTGAAAATACAACAGTTGATGGACAGAATGCAGAACAATGTCATACATTCACCCCAGTACAGAGATCTGGGCCTAAATCCATCGTTTTTTTGCTCACCATGCCGTTCCAGTTTGAACCCAGCCAAATGCAAATCAGTCTTGACCCTGTGCCTCGTGGGAACAGTCCAGCCCGAAATGCCAAGCCAGATCCTCCCTAGAGGAGGGTTATGAACCCGAAACCGGTCCCAGGATGCTTGTTTCTGGTCCAGGGAAGACATGGCTTGGCAGTTCAGTGCTGGACTGTTCCCATGAGGCACGGGGTCAGACTGATTTGCATATGGCCATGTCTGAACTGGGGTGGTGGAGTGAGCTAAAGAATGATGATGGATTAAACCCAGATCAGTTGACTGGGAGTGAGTGTTTGATT